>NC_042998.1:57431458-57436458 GCF_006345805.1 Octopus sinensis | reverse complement strand
GCAAAATTCAACGGCACAGCTCTCCCAAAAAGTGATTTCCAGGAATGTTTCCAGCTGTTGCAGTAACGCTGGCAGAAATATGTAGACTCCCAAGAGAAATACTTTGAAGGAGGCTAAATCAAAATGGTGAACTTTCAATATTACGTGTTTTTTTGTCCAAAAGTCGGATAAATTTTGACTACACATCGTATATATGCTTTTATGTATAAAACTTATTACCAATTTAAACACTTTTGAGACCTATTCGAACCCGTAAGAATGTTATTTACTGCATTTCATTAATCTCTGTTCAAACAATTTAACAGGTGGTGCTAAACGTATTGGATTGTAATAAGTGAGACTCGACCTCGTTAGTTCAGAGTTGCATCTCTTTCCAAAATTCTTTGCGGATGAGAAGTTAATTACTTTAAAGTGCATGAACCAATCAGTCTGGATTGAGGACTTTCCTAATTTGGTGTGTTTTCAACTTTCGACAGCAACAAAAATTTTACCGTGACAAAATTCAGTGAAAGTTCTTCTGTTCTGCACACACACACACACACACACACATACACACATACATACACACACATACGCATGCGCACATACACACCCACAGATAGATAGATAGATAGATAGATAGATAGATAGATAGATAGATAGATAGATAGATAGATGAAGGGGGCGAGCTGGCAGAATCGTTAGCACGCCAGGCGAAATGCTTAGAGGTATTTCGTCTGTCTTTACGTTCTGAGTTCAAATTCCGCCGAGGTTGATTTTGCCTTTCATCCTTTCGGGGTCGATAAATTAAGTACTAGTTACGCACTATGGTCGATGTAATCGACTTAATCTCTTTGCCTGCCCTTGTTTGTCTCCTCTATGTTTAGCCCCTTGTGGGCAATAAAGAAATAAGATGGATGAATAATGGATGGACGGACGGACGGACAGACAGATAGCTGGGCAGCCAATTAGTAGACAGTTAAAAACGTTATCTTTCTGAACTCTAAGGAATAATTTACTTTGCATACAACTAAATCTACTGTCGCTTCGATTTTAAATTGCTTATTATGTTCGAAAGAAATCTGTGCAATAGCACAACTGCTTGCTTCTTCTAACTTCTCGAAAGTGATGTCTTGTCTTGTACTATATTCTATAAGAGTGCAAAAATATATGAAAGCGCATAAATATTAGATACTCAAATGCATGCACGAAAACAGCATTGACTCAATCACACATATAAACCCGTAATAAACACATATATTTAAATTAAAGTATTGAATGCAACGTGATCGCTGGGATGCAAATACATTTATATATACGCGTATATACAAATGCACATGTACATAATTGTTTGAATGAAAAACACATACATCGAGCTGTATACAAGCACATACTTTTGTATATTTATCTACACTCACAGTTACATACACGAACTTATATTCACGTAGACAAACATATTCAAACATCCATTTCCACGTACATAAATGATCATGCATATACACACATACATATACAAATATACGAATAGATGATTGGATAGAATCTACAACCGGGAATTTTACTAGATGTAAGTGTTATTAACTAAGTCCATTTCAAGAAATTTGGTCAATCAATTCTTCGATCAATACAATATCGATTCCAAATAAATAAACGCACGCCGAAATCACTGATTTTCCAATTCATTCTCACGTACAAAATATTTGACTCTTTGTCTCTTCAATCTACTGGATTTATTTCGGTAATTCTACCCACCGTTGTGAACGCCAACATAATTCATCAAATTTTCAATCTCAAACAAACCAATGACTAACTCACAAAACTACCCACATCCAACCCCAAAACCAATAGCACTCCCATCACGACTGCAACCATCGTATCACCGCCTCTCTTCTAGAACGTATCATGTCCCACTATAATATTACTGCGATAATGTCCTTCATATTGACTAAATACTCTTCTACAAATACTATCCATTTTGTTTTCGTTTGTTTATTTTCCATTATTAATTAATGTACAACGATCTTCAAACATAATAGTAGTCGTTGTGTATATATATATATATATATATATATATATATATATATATATATAAATGTATGTATATATGTATCAATATATATATATATACACGCACTTACATATATATATATACATATATATATACACGCACTTACATATATATACACATGCATATATATATATATATGTATGTATGTATGTATGTTCATATATATATACATGCGTGTGCCTTGTGTTGAATCCATCTAAAACGTATATTAAATAGCCTATTAATAGATTAATCACTTAAACAGAATCAATGAATCAATCTGTTATCTTAACCTTGTTTTAGCGTCTCTATTCAATTGGTTAAGAGCAGGTTTCAAGGTGACTTTTGTTGGACCACAAGGTTTATCTTAGATTTTATATATGTCTATAGCGTGTTTTGATATAAAATCTGGTATCAGTGTTGTCTGGGTTAGTCAAGTGTAGAATGTCTCATTGTAGATAACAAAAAGATATATTTTCGGATTCAATGGAAATGTCAATCAGAGATGAAGAAATGATGTGGAAAAGAGAGAGAGGTGGGGGGAGAATCAGAGAAAAAACGAGATATATATTGTGAGGAATAAAGCTAACAGTATTGAAAGACAAATATACAGACAGATGGAGACATTGAGAGAAGATGAGAAAGATAAGAATGTTTTGTTCTTGATTGATCATTCCCGTGATTCTGAAAGTAAACATTGGTCAGCCATTGGATAATTTCTACTATTGGTATAAAGTTACTTAGTTCTGTTTGTGTAAAAGTTAATAAATCGAATCAGTTGTAGAATGTGACTGGTATTCATTTTATCACACTCAAAAAGTTTCATTTTATATATATATATATATAAAATTAGATAGATATATAGATAGATAGATAGATAGATAGATAGATACACATATGCGTACATACATACACATATACACACACATATATACTTGCACATGGATTACACACACAAACACACACACACACACACACACACACACACACACTTATGCATACGTATATATGGTCGGTGCCTTTCTTTATCCGTAGACTAACTTAAGATATTTCAAATCTATACAGTACTGTTGACCAAATAAACTAAATTATCTGAACGGCAATGTTTCAGATGCCACCGTTATTAACAGTAATTGTTTAAGGCAGCGACGTGGCAGAATAGTTAGCACGGCGGGCGAAATCCTTAACGCTATTTCGTCCTTTATATGCTGAGTTGAAAGTCCGATCGAGGCCGACTTAGCCTTTCATTCTTTGGTGTCGATAAAATAAATACCAGTTAAGTAATAGAGTCGATGTACTAGACTTACTCTCTACCACGAACTTGCTGACCTGGAGCCAAAATTTGAAACCGTTATTAGAAGTAGTTGTTAGGAAGAAACTAATTAATTATGATTCACTTATTCGGTGTTGCAACCTCTACAGAGCAAGTGTCTCGAAGTTATTTACACTCAGTAGAAATATACGCACAGCTGTGGCTTAAAAAGTGTAGACAAATTCAAGTAAGAAAATTGTTTGTTTCACCAACGACATTTTCTTTTGGAACTGGAATAAAAATTGATTAGGATTTCACCAAAGAGAAATGTGCCTGACCTCCAGCCTTTCAATCCCGTCTACCACACAACATCTTTTGCCACGGCCATCAGACATAAGAGCATTGCCCGCTTAGCTTTATTGAAGGATAGTGGTTGAGCGATTTTCACGTAGGATTCGTTCGGTAGCTAAATCCGTCCCACATTTGATGAGAGATGTTGAACATAACTGCCCCACTCAACAATATTCGTGTATTGAGCGAATGCGTGCAGTATAGTTTTGTCACTGTACGTACATCTCATACAGACCCACTTGCGAGCACAAAAACATGAGGAAAGGACCAAGGGGGTGACAGAGCGTTGAACTGTAAATGATTGATAACTTCAGCGTTAAATAGCGATAAAATACTTCATTTCGTCATAAATTCAGGACTGTGACAAACCATTATTGCTGTCATGCACGTCACCTATATAACAGCATCCAGACTTTCACTTAATTCTTCTCCGATGATGAAACTTGAGTTCGAAGCCTCGGCGATTACTCTTATTTCAGGGCAATGACATTCACAATTTGACAGAAGAGATGTAAGGAAAATGTCGAGCCCAATCTAGATGAAGAAGGGTGTAGCATACGTCCTAGATGCAGTGCAGATGAGCAAATATTTACTCTGTTTCGGGACTTCGAGAAATCGTGGGAATATTGCCAAGTTGTGTACGCTTGATTTATTGACCTCGAAAAGGCATTCGAGCGTGATTCGTGACCTTGAAAAGGCATATGAATGTGATTCGTGGGACAGGCAGTGGTGGGGTTGTTGGATTAATGGGCAACATCTGCTTGCCGTGAAGTCCCTATATGAATGTTCGAGTACATGGTGCTAAGTCTAAATCTTTCAATGTGGGTGTTGGACTTCAGCAGGGATGCATATTTTCACCTCACCTGGATTGACATGCGCAGCCGTTGTGGTAGTGATGTCACAATTGGTCAGCTGATATTTGCAGACGAGAGAGTACTGTATGGCGAATTAGAAGTTGATCCGCAGCATGATGAATACTGCAAGATGGGAATGAGAGTTAGTATTGCGAAGACTGTGACATTGATCCTTTCAAGAAAGTTTCCACAGTGTAGCTGCATCTGAATCAAATATCACACAGGTAAGTGGAGATGTTTAAGTATCTCAGGGTTATATTCATGACTGATGGGAATCAGAAGGCTGAATAGGATGCTTAAATGACAGGTGCTGGCACGGAAATGCACCAGCTCCAGAATTTGATCTCCAGAATTGACGTTGGTAAAACCGATTCGCTATCTTCAATTCAGTTTTCGTGACTATGACCTAAAGAGTACAATCGCGAATACAAGAGGCCGAAATGGGGCTTCTCTGAAGGATTTCTGGAGTAAAGTTACTGAACAGAGAGCATAGTTCGGAGATCAGGGAGTCTCTCGA
>NC_042998.1:57393958-57428958 GCF_006345805.1 Octopus sinensis | reverse complement strand
ACGAGTCTGCGGCTTTACTAACAAACTTCGCTTCGTTTACAATACTGTCAGATATATTATATAGGAAAACATAGATTAAACATGCCATACAGGATTTATTATGCAATATTGAATAGAGGACAAAACGCATAGTTTTCAAAATTTAGTGATGTATATTTTGTATTGTTGTAGGGTTTATTATTCTGATTTTGTTGTAATCATCGTATATGTTTTACTTGTTTCATTTATTCGACTACAGCCATGCTGGAGCACTACCTTGAAGTATTTAGTAGGACAATCCACCCTCAGTATTTATTTTAAAATCTGGTGCTTATTTTGTCGTTCTCTCGACGAACTGCTAAGTTTTAGTGACTTCAAGAAACCAGCTTCAGCTGTCAGGCGATGAGAGAGAGTGTTTCGGAGGACCCACCACTCGAATTGTAATATAACCAAATTGATTTTTGGTGTTTTTTATCAGAAGCATACAATCTGATTCCAGTTCTTCGGCAGAATTTGCCGAACTATTCCTAAGCAATGAGGGACACAAAACACTGATTTTGGTGGGTATCTAAATGGTCTGAGCAATATCTAAAATGGTGAACATGTGGTTTGACTCGTTCGCGCTATATGTACACATTACATACATCATATCATTGACTCCTGAGTGCACTCTACTCTATTTAAAGAGCGAAACGCCGGTCAACCCGTACATTCTGTGTAGTATTAATAAAAGTCAAGAATGACGTTAATCTTGGGTTTCAACCAAGTAAATAGGAGTCGCTTCTTGTGAACACTCAGATCTGATATTATGGACGAGTTTTAAAGTCCTAAGCCTGCGAGCGCTACAAGTTGCCTTTGCCTGTTTGGTATAAGCTTCACGTAACTGGCTATGTAGGAATAAGCGGTTAGAAAACCTGTCCGAGAGGTACAAAAGATATTCTATTCATTCGTCACGCTCTCGTTCGGAATTTCGTTCGGAATCCTACCTACTTTGTATTTCATCCTCCCAGAATCAATAAAATTGAATAGCAACCAAGTACTGGGATCGATGTAACTGAATAGCATCTGTAGTATAGAGATTAGAATTATCTTTATTGTAAGACTAAAGTGACAATATGTTAAATCGTTGAGCTAAATTCATTGCGTTCTTTGTGCTTTGAGTCCACACTGCATCGGAGTAGACTTTGCTTGGATGTCTCCTGTGTAGTGTAGATAAAATAAAATAGATTGATATGTTGACCTTTCCAATCCGACAAAATTCTTAACTTTTTGCCTATGAAAATATTAATTTTATATTATAGTTCCAGATAGTAAAATCAGCACAGAACCCACCTAGATCACGTCAACTTACAGGCTGAGCTTTCTTGTTCAGATCCCACTAGGAATTACTTTACCTTTCAAACTTACTTGGAATCGAAAACATAAATAAATCCGTCAGATATGAGGGCCCCTACCACCACTAACATTTATTTTTATCCTTTTAGTCTTTGTTTCCGACTCTTTACTTTCCGTGGTAAATCAAACGTAATCGACTTTGCCATTCTGCCCTCCGTGCAAAAACAACATAAAGTACCAATCAAGTATTGGGGTCGATTGTATCGACTCATCCCCTACGTTCAAAATTTCTGGTATTGTTCTAAAATTGCTGGTATTGCACTAAAAGTGCTGGTATCATACTAAAATTGGAAAGAATCATTATCAAAGCAACAAGTTGATAGACTCGATAGATTGTCCGACAGAATGTTTTGCGGTATTTCTTCTGACTCTTTCAAATCCAGCATTCAAATCCCACAGAGGCCAACTTTGCTTTCGTCATTCTCAGGTCAATAAAATTGAGTATTAGTGGTAGTGGGGTTGATGGTATAACTGACACCTCCCTTCAAGCTGAGTTGACAGACACCCATAAAATTATTAACCATCTTACTTACAATAACTCTGAGCACCTTTTCAAACTCCACCTGTCTAACACCCGTGGACATGTTTACAAAGTCAGAAAACAGCATAGCTCCCATGACTTTCGGAAACATTTGTTCACGCTAAGAGTTGCTGAAGTATGGAACAAACTGCCGGCATCAGTTGTTAGTTGTCGGAGCACTGCATCCTTCAAAACTTCAATGCTTCCTGAGATTCGCCGACACTAAACCTGGTTTTCTCCCCTCCATACACACGTAAGCATGTATCTGACTCATACACTGTTTACTTCCCAGATAAGTGTGTTTAAGCATGAAACGTTGTCTTAGTTGCTACTTCTAAATTTACCATAACAAAACTCATTAACCCTATTGGCACTACTATTCCTAGCGAGGATTTTGAGCTGTAATTTGAATGAAAAAACATTGAACAACAGAAGACTAGTCACTTGCATTGAATATCTTGTTTCAAGCGACATAATATTAGAGTCATTTCTCAATAACGGCAAAATATCATTATTTTCAAGAATATAAAAACTGAATCGTGCTAAACTAAAGCTGTACTTTGTGATATAGCTTTACGTGACGACTGCAAGGCATTTAAAATAATCATTTGACTTGTTACTTGTTAGAAGCAGCAACCAAATTCTTTTAAACCGTAAACTATTATTTAAACATATGGAAAGACACACTGATATATTTAGTCCAAGGTATACACAGGGAGAAAAATAAAAGACGAGATTGCCATGACTTTAATCATTCTAAACAAAGATTGGCAATTTAGTACTGATCTGAGACCTAACTATGACAACAGCGGTAGCGTTGTTTCTGCTTTTCCCCAAGTCAGAAAGGAATGAAATAATTAAGACCAACAGTTTTACAAAACACCCTAAGAGAAAATCATAATTCAATGAAGAACATTTTTTTTCTCTTTAATATTAGAATAAATCTTAGCATTACACAACAAATCTTTACACTACATAGGCACCAACATAGCTGCGTGGTTAAGAAGTTCACTTCGCAACCACGGGTTTCGGGTTCAATCCAACCACGAGAAAGTGTCTTCTGCGGTAGCCTCGGACCAACCAATGCCTTGTCAGTGAATTTGGTGGACGCCGTGTGTATGTGTGTGTGTGTGCGTGTGTGCATGTGCGTGTGTGTTTGTGTTTGTGTGTGTGTGTGTTGTGTGTGTGTGTGTGTTTTGTCGGTGATTGTCATACTCATGACAATTAATTCGACAACCAACGTTAGTTTTTTATGTCCATGCAATCTAGCGCGGTTCGGCAAAAGAGACCACTAGAATATGTCCCACACCTTAAATTAAAAATGTATCGGGGTTGATATCTTCGACCCCTTCAAGACCGTACCCAGCATGGCCGTAATCCAATGACTGAAACAAGTAAAATATAAACGATACACTAATGAAAATAGTAATCCCTCACGCTTCATTTAGTCATGGTTGTTCAAGTATCTCCGCTTGTCTTGCTCAAAACTGGGCAAGGTTGTTGTGTTATTCTATGAAAAAGAATTCGTCGCAAATACAGGCAATATTCAATCTCTATGCTGAAGAAAAGACAAGGGCTGATCTAGTTTGTTACAACCGAAACAAATACCGCTAGACGTAGTGAACAATGCCCTGACATCTTTGTGGATTCATTACTGGATATGTACCGCGAATCTCTGAAGGGCAAACTAACCGCGATTGGATTTGAATCGAGAACACAAAGAACCGGAATAATTTTCGTAAAGCTTTTCTCAGATGCCTGACAATTCTGGAAAGCGGCTGTAGAGCTCCTTGGTGATTATATATTTTGTGAAGCAAGTCAGTTCAATGTTTTCTGTCTAAATGAACAGCAGCAATGTTTAACAAGAACAACAAAGGCAGCAACAAAAATAATAAGTTGCAACAAACTAACTGAAACAATAATTAAAATTAATATTGACATTTTGCATTGCATCATTTTGCTGTTGTAGTTGATGTTTTGTTTTCGCTTAAGATAACCAACTGTGCCTATAACCATTGTAAACCCTCCCAGACACATGGAAATTGTATTACTCTATGTTATTATTGGCAGGAAACACAAGACGGGTGTGACCATAGTTTCAGCAGAGTAAAGATTGAGTGATGTTGTTTTGCTGTGTCTGGGAGTCGAAACAGAGTTAAATGTGTCAGAAGAGGATAGACTACAGGTAAGTGTGTGTGTTAGAGAGGATATGTGTAGATAGCTGGGTCCGAAACGCGAATGATATATTAGTAGTGATGCAAAAGGCAGTGAAATGCTTACACATATTAACTAATAGTTCGTGTGTTGTTGAGTGAATAGTTGTAAATCAGCTAAACCAAAGTTCTTTGGACGCAACAGTAATCAACTGTAGGGAGAATATAAACGCTCGCGAATTATAGTAGTAGTAGCAAATAATGGAATCTCCGGATCTTTTCGGTTTGAACGGCAGTTTTTAGGTAACAAAAAAATTTTAAACTTCGTATACTGGTAGAATGTGTTTATAAAACATCTTTTTCTCTTGGCTTTATTGAGAAAATTCTATAGTTTGTAACATATTTGGTCTTTAATTTCTTGCATTTCAGTAATTTCAACCAATCAATAACCGTCTATTGAGTTTAGGGGTGGGGAGAAGGGTATCTTTTTTTTCTTCACAAATATAAATAAATCCAATCTGTTTCTTAAACGAGGGACATATTCATACAGCACAGAATGATTTTTACCTCAATAGATGTCAGTGATTGGTTGAAATTGAAGAAAAAAACAACAACAAATATCTTACAAACTATAGAATTTTCTCAATAAATCCAAGAGAAAATGATGTTTTATAAATACATTCTACCAGTATACGAAGTTTAAAATTTTTTAGTTACCTAGAAATTAAATCAGCTAAACCAAAGTTCTTTGGACGCAACAATAATCAACTGTAGGGAGGATATAAACGCTAACGAATTATAGTAGTAGTAGCAAATAATGGAATGTCCCTTTACTTGACATCTAAATAAACTGAAAAAGGAGAACAATGAAAATGCCTTCATTGCATTCCTCTAGTCTCTCTGCTAAAAGTCAAGTATGATCCATAACAGCTGTTCTTAGTTTGACCAAGAGTGACTAAAATTAATTGCATACTTCCATAATTATTTAACAGTATCATTAAATATAGTATTTGAATCGAGCATAAAAAAAGGACATTGATTTACTAAATTAATTACTTTTAGCGCCATATGTTATCTCTCGTAATTTATTACTAGACTCTAATTTCTAACCAATAACTGTGAAACTCTATATTTTTTTTAATTAACAGTAAACTTGTAAACAGGAAGCAACGTGACTGGTTACCATACAGCGAAGCTCGAAGCAAAATTTAAAAAGAAAAAATCTTCTGAAATCAGAATTACTCCGTTTTCAGCGCGTTTTTAATAACAATTTTGGGTTTTAACGTAATATTAACATCAAGGCAAAATGAAGTCTTGAAATTAATAATTAATGATATCAACTATTACTAGTGATATAATGAGAGTCTATTTAATTAACCATATGCCTCTTCTACATGTGTGTATGGATATGCTAATGTAACAATATTCTTTTTTCTAACTTAATCACGAGGCCAAAACAATGTGGTGTTAAGGGCTTACATAGGCGACAGTACTTGACTGGTACCTTATTTTGTCGAATCCGAATGATGGAAAACAAAGTTGACCTCAGCAAGATTTACACTTTGAACGTAAAGAGCTAGAACAAATACCACAGGTATTTTTCCGGCTCCCTAATAATTGTGCCAATCAATATAATCATTTCTAACATAGGTAGGCACAAGGACAGAACTTTATGGGGAGAAATTAATTGACCAGACACCAATAGTTGACTAATGCAGCCTGATTTAAATTTAAAACGTAAGGAGTTAGAATAAATATGTTCCAACAATTCTTCTACTTGAACGCTTGAACAGTATATTATTATTATTATTATTATTATTATTATTATTCATGTACACACAAACGGATTAGACTGTTGCAAAAGAAAAATTCCCAGCATCTGGATACAAGTAACCTTAGATGCCAATGACCCTCCTAAGTATCCTAGCTATCCCTAATAACACTATTTTCTTGAGCTGTACTAGACTGGGTTTTATGCCTATTTCCTCCCTTATTATTATTATTATTATTATTATTATTATTATTGTTATTATTATTATTATTATTAATATTATTATTATTATTAAGGCAGCGAACTGGCAGAATTGTTTGCACGCCGGGCAACATGGTTAGCGGCATTTTTTCCGTTCTTACGTTCCAAGTTCAAATTCCGCCGAGGTCGGCTTCGCCTTTTATTCTCAGGGTCGATAAATTAAGTACAAATTGCATACTGGAGTCGATCTAATCGACTGGCCCCCTCCCCCAAAATTTCGGGCCTTGTACCTAGAATAGAAAAGAATATACTGAGATTTTGAATGAATATGTATAACAGATGCAATACATCCAAAAAACACACACACCGGCAACATTATTCCTACTGCCTCATCTGCAGCACTCTCATTTTTCTGCTCCAGCCATGTAGTCTCATTACTTTACTTTTTGCACCTATAACAAGCCACAACTCTAAAATGTCCGTGCAGAATTCGAGACTCAATAATATTTTTTTATCCATGCTATTTCTCACCCGACCACATATCAATTCTAGTCATTTCAGTGCTTACCATTCGCACCACAAAGATAACGATAAGCAAAGAGTCTACATTATTGCCAATCATTTTCAAAATACTTCTTGTATTACATCATTACAAGTATTATGGAACTAGCCCGTGGGAAATTGTAAGACATGCTGGCTTGGCCTGCGCTTTGAAAACCATGCACACAAGATTTTGTGAGTCCTGTACCGACAGATGCAGGATATATTATTTAAAGAATCAGAGATATGTGCACTTCATCGTTTCTCGTTTTGGATAAAAGAAAACTCAGGCAATAAGGTGTTTTCTTCGCCACATAACTGTCACGTAGACGTCTGCTATGCTTGCTTACTCATATTATAATCTGTGTGACTAACAATGTTAGCGGAAACTTGCATGTTATTTGCATGTTGTTCAAAACAAAAACATTTTCTCTCATTACAATAGGCTTACTTTCTACGTTTGCTAAAATGAGCATTTTTACTTGTCAATATGACTTTGTCAGCTGCTAAAATATCAACTTTTCCTTGTACAGATAGTGGATCTTGCTGCGAAGTTTTTCATCTATTGTCTTTGCTTGCTCTGTATAGTTACAGAATAGTTATAGGCGTAGGAGTGGCTGTGTGGTAAGTAGCTTGCTCACGAACCACATTGTTCCGGGTTCAGTCCCAGTGCGTGGCACCTTGGGCAACTGTCTTCTACTATATCATCGGGCCAACCAAAGCTTTGTGAGTGGATTTGGTAGGCGAAAACTGATAGAAGCCCGGCGTATATATGCTTATATATATATATATATGTATGTGTGTGTGTGTGTGTGTGTGTGTGTGTGTATTTGTGTGTCTGTGTCCCTCCAACATCGCTTGACAAACGATGCTGGTGTGTTTACGTTCCCGTAACTTAGCGGTTCAGCAAAAGAACCGATAGAATAAGTACTAGGCTTACAAAGAATAAGTCCTGGAGTCGATTTGCTCGACTAAAAGCGGTGCTCCAGCATGGCCACAGTCAAATGATTGAAACAAATAAAAGGATAAGGGAGTAAAAATAGTTACATTAATTTTAACATTTTTTTCAAGTTGTAGTCTTTCTCTTATGAAAAACCATCTTGAGTTGGATACAAGCAGAATAACAAAATTCTGTAAAAAAAAATCACACTTGACAGATATCACCTTCTCTACGAAACAGACGTCTTGCTCATTCTACGAGATTTTTTAAATTAAAACTTGTCCAAAGAGATTTTAATTTTCAATAATCTAATTAAAAATTGCAGCATGAGGGATAACATGTGCTGACAAAATAAAACAGATGATCACACTTAATATGCTAACTATATTATATTTTTGTATTATTTTCAATAGCTTTTCTTGTAACAATAATATGTGTATTATACCAGAAAGAAACATAATTAAAAGAAAGTTATTTTTTACTCTTCAATTTTCGATACTATTAAACAAAACGTGGGAAGTCTTTAGATAAGAAATCTGTCCATGATTTTTATGAAGCATTTTCAATGAATGCACTTTTCTCCATAATTAGAATATCTAATGCTGATTTATAATACAGAGAATAATAATTTTTTAAAAATACAAATACAAAATAAGAGAAAAACTGCTACACAGGTGAAAAACTGCCATCAGTTTCGTCACTGTACGATATCGAGTGACTACAATTCCAGCTAAAAAATAAAAAAAAAAACGTGTGTGCTGTAGATAAAAAATAAATAAACAAATGCGCCCTTTTAAAGCCTAGCCAGGCTCATGGGACCTGTTTCACGGTTTCACTGGCGTATGCGTTCCCCAGCTAGACAGGGCACCAGTCCATCGCAGCGTTACTCATTTTTGCCAGCTGAGTGGACTGGAGAAACGTGAAATGAAGTGTTTTTCTTCAGAACAAAACGCGTCGCCCGGTCCAGGAATCGAAACCACAATCTTATGATCATGATGCTGACACCCTAACCACTAAGCCTCGCGCCTCCACCTGTTCTCTAGATAATCGCAATTAAGTTGAATATAGACAGTTAGCATGGTTTACTGTGGCAGTCTCTCAACTAAATGTCCCACAAAATTTTCCTTTGCCTTTCTCATATCAGAAGAGTGTTTCCGTATGTCATTCTTCGTTCAGTCAATCAATTAGATTCTGTTAACTGTTCTTAGAACCATTCATTTATTGAAGTCCAAAAGGAAAATTAGGGAAGATACGCGATTTTGCAGTTACAGAGTTTCACTCATGATCGGAAGATAGTTCTTTTGAAGCGTGAACGAGGTGGTGCTTTGATGGACTGGCGTGTCCCTTTCGTGCTGAATGTTATAATCTCGGACGTATAAATGGCATGGAAACCGGATAACCAGCTCTATGAGTTCTGGCAGTCGAGACGGTAATGTTTAAAAGTTGTTTATAATGATGATAATGCGTATGATGATGATGATGATGATGGTCTAAGAAAATGAGCCGCCCCTCATATGTCTCACTTTAGGTTTCGGCATGCTTTTGCTTTTTCATATTTATTTTTTCTGTTACTAATGCTTGTGACACCCCTGCTTGTCTTTTATATCCTACGCAAGACAAAGGAGCAATAATACTGATTTTTGACGATGAAGAAAACTTTTGGCATTCCAGACCAAATCTTTTGTTTTGTTATCATCATCACCAGCCGGCGATAAAGTGAAAACAGTCCCTGTAACTACTGTTGATGTTACTACTCACTCCACTACAGATGGTCACCCCATCATTTCCCATCTTTTCCTCACCTTTCCAATTTCTCCAGGATAGAAGCAAGAATTAATTCCTACTTACACACGCTCATCAATTTCGGCCTTCACTTCACCCGATAGATTTCTCGTTCACCCTAACATCTGCTAGATATCTCTGTGATTGCCGACGGTCCTCAACAACTCCATTTCCCTGTAAAATCTGTCGACTATGTGTCATTGTGCCTTATGTCTGCACTAACAACTACAGGCTAAGGCAGAAGAGAGGACATAAGTTGTTGAAATGACTCTTACTGAGCCCCATTGGGAGTGACATACTACCGACAGGTACCATTCGGTTCGTGGTGTCTTAGCATTTTTCTTTCTTTTCAGATGAAGCCATGGCGCCGCGAACGACAGAGCATCGCGTGTTTGCCTACGATATATACGTGAAGAATAAGGAGTCTGTCACAGCAGTGCAGCGAGCGTTTTGGCGCCACTTCAACATTCGTCAAAATCAGGCTGTTCCCATCCGTAACACAATCTTACGTTGTGTGAAGGCACTTCGTACACGAGGTACAATAATGAATAGGAGATTGGTGGGGGCGCCACGAATGATAAGGACACCGGAAAATGATGAACGCGCCAGACAAGCTTTGATTACGGAGACCGAATAGTTCTGCTCGGAGGCATACCACTGAACTTGGCAGCATCTTTTGCGCGAAAACCTGCATTTCTACCCGTATAAATTGTTCATTGGGCAACACTTGAAACCATACGACTATGCACTGCGGCTTAACTTCGCACGTCAGATGGAAACAATTTTTGAGGCAAATTCTAACTTCATTTTGTTAATGAGTGATGAAGCACATTTTCATCTCATTGACATGGTGAATCAACAGAACTGTAATATTGGGCTCTTGAAAATCTGAGAGAACTACACAAAAGACCACTGCAGCCCAAAAGTGACAGTCTGATGTGCTGTTTGAAAAGCTGCTGTCATTGGTCCTTACTTATTTGAAGACAGTAATGGAAATGCTGTGCCTGAATTATGAGAAAAACGTATACCTATTCGACGCTTGTGGTTTTAGCAGGATGGGCGACGGCCCACACAGCCAAAACATCAATGGACGTTCTTCACTCTCTCTTCGGTGACCGCCTCATTTCTAGCTTTGCTGACTTTCCTTGCCCCCCCCCCTCGGTCCCTGATTTGTTCATATGATTATTTCTTGTGGGGAAACCTCAAAGCACATGTTTGCGCATAAGACCCGTACATTGGACGATTTGAAGGAAGCTATTCACGTGAAATACACCACAATCTACAAAGCAATGCTGGGGAGAGTGGAGGCCAACTTTCAAGAATGTCTTCAGAAATGTATCAATGAAGACGGACACCATATGATGGATGCGACTTTTCAAACTTGAGGTTGACAAATGCTAATTCAATAGAAACGTACTGATGTCAATAAAATTTGTTTGCAACTAAAATTAATGATTTTGTGAAGTTATCAAAAACGTCTATCCTCCATGACCCACCCACCCCTGTACCAGCAACATTCTTCAAAGGCTAAGACGTGTCAAGTAACGCGTGAACATGCTCAACGATACCTTTAGACGTGACCACTGATTGTATCTATCCACGATAAGGTAGCACCAGTTGGTGGGCAAGTATGATACTCATTAATTCCGCCCGTCTTCTCATCTCATCCTTGGACTTAATTACCAAGCACAATTTCACACGATCCACATTGGAAGGCATATCGTGATATACACGGGTCTAGAATTCTTCCAACTGTTTCTTTGATAGAATATGAAAGCTTCCATCACCGGTTTTTGGAGAAAAAAGTCAAAGTTAAATAGCTTTCCTCCGAGGCATAGCCTCTTGTAACCTATCTTTCTTATGTCTTTTCTTGTTTTTCTCTAGCCGAACTATGTCAGGAAGTTCATATTGGTTCAGTAACAAAGAAGCTTCTATTGTTACTGTGGCTATTAAAGTCATTATAGCTATCGTTTGGTGTTTTTCACTTGTCTGTGTCAAAATGGCTGACTGCTTTTTTAATTCTAATTTTTTTTCTGCATATTTTTGCTTGTAGATCTTTTTCTCTTTTGTGTATCAATGGTTTTAAAACAGTTATATGCTTTCAAAGCATTTTTTTTCGAAATTCTTTGTGGTTTGCCGTCGCTATCACGTCTGAAATCAGTATCTCTTGACTTTACATTAGAAGAATCCATATTAAATCATTAAAAACATGAATGCTTAAAAATTATTTATATTATTATTATTCAATGAGAAATTTTATTGCAATACCACAAAATAGTATGGTAGACAACCTTCTGATGTCCTTTGCTAAAGGAAATTTTAAAATCTGAGTTCTTTTCCATCAACTTAAAAGCGGTATCTGAATATTCTGCTGTACTTCATTATATACTTCATTAAAACAGGATTATAGTTTCAAAATTTAGAACAACTCTTTCGATTGGACGAAGCAATTCGGCGCCATCGACCCTAAAACTAAATTGATAATTCATTTCATGGATCTCGAAATGAGGAAAAGCAAAGATGCCTCCGGCGTGAATTCAACTCAGAGCCTAAAAGTCGAAAGAAATGCTGTAATTTATTTTGTCCGACACACTAACGTTTCTGCCAGTTCGCCACCTTAAATTTTTTCATATTTTGGCACCAAGGTCAGCAATTTTGAGGGAAGGAATAATTCGATAGTATAGAACCCAGTGCTTGACTGTTATTTAAGTTTATCGATCCTGAAACGACGAAATACGATGAGGACCTCAGCGGGATATGATGTAAAAACGTAAAGAGACGGAAGAAATACTGCTTAGCATTTTGTTTGATGCTTTAATGACTGCTATTCCATTGCCCTTAATAATAATAATAATAATAATAATAATAATAATAATAATAATAATATGGTACGACCATAAACCCGAAGGCATCATCGAAAATGATAATGCAAAGATCCTGTGGGATTTTATGATTCAGTACGACCATGAGATAAAGAATAGGAAGCCAGACATAGTCTTAATTGAGGAAGAAAGCAAACTATGCTGGATCATAGATATAGCATGCCCAGCTGACAAAAAGGTACGCGATAGAGAAGAAGGAAAAGTCGATAGATATGATGGATTAGCTTGGGAGGTTAAGCATTTGTAGTCGATGAAAAAGGTGATAGTAGTACCAATAATTGTCGGAATACTGGGAAAAGTGAGTAAAAATATTGAGAAGTACATGGAACAATAAGGCTGGAGCACTTACAGAAAGCAGCACTTCTTGGAACCGCTCGAATACTCCCGAAGGTGCACAAAAAATAAGGGGTGTTACCTTAGTTCACTGATAGTTAACAGCTAACACCGAAGTACATCTCCATCGTTAGAAGCTGTGCAAAGGCAGTAATAATAACAATAATAATAATAATAATAATAATAATAATAATAATAATAATAACAACTACGCTGAACAAAATTTTTAGATAATGATAAAACAATAGAGAATGCTTAAACAGCATAATACGAATTCTAAAAACCACGGACGATACGTGTACTATATAGATACACAACAAAACATAACCAATTCCTGAAAGGATCAAATGTCAGAAGGCAAATCTGATTGTAAAGCAATTATACCTCAAAGATTCCAAAGTATATCCAAAGGTGTTGTTAATCACTGTATAGCTGCAGTAACTATAAATTATAAACAATGGAAAACGAGCTAACTTCAAGTGCAGACCATGCAATCAGAGTAATAAAATGGTGTGAGTATTTTTTTTTTCTGGCTGCCCATTTCTTACCGATTCAGCAAATAGCCAGACATGATATAATCATCCACCTTGTCCACTGGACAAATATTGCGATAGTTCGAAGTGAAAAATGAGAAGTTGTATACACGAATATGAAACATGTATGAAAATAATGCGGCTACCATGATTTTGGGACGTCTTTTCAGACAGTTATGGTGATCAAATTCAAACTTTATCAAGATATAATTATCAAAGAGAGAAATGAATGTATATTAATGACAAACGTCTCGACTTGACCTGTTCAGCACATCACCCGGAAAGCAACATAGTTGACATTAGTTAGTGAGAATGATTAGTATTATACACCATGCTTTTACAAATTTCCCCAGGAAAGAAATCGAGAAGCTATTAGCGCACAAGGATTTTAAAACAGGAATAAGATAGGTATGAAAATGAAAACGCTACCAAAAATGTTGTGAGTACTATGGTGGAGAAAAGAAGAACATGAATATTCGATATCTCGGAACTCGAAAATGAGTTCAAATAATATTGCTTCGCATAAACTCACATCCAATGCAGTTGACATTCAGTCGAATGTACGTCCCATACATGTGTCATAGCCAAAAAAGAAAATAACTCTGTAACATAACACAACTTACATAACACCTGCAATGCAGAATTACCTTCTAAGAAAATAACACAAGTTCAAAGTGATGATGGTTTTCGTTTATACTTGTTTATCGTATGTAGGAAAAGTGATATTTTGAAAATGTCTTTTGAAAAGATCTTTTTGCAAGCCGACATTCAAAACGAAATGTCAACTGTACAATAAGCAAAGGCTTCCATTTTATGAGAATATATAAACCTGAAAAATTTTATAAATGAAAATATGAGTATTAAAAATAATGCTGACTCGCGAAATAAATAACAGCACCGATAGCAAAACAGTTTTATACACATATACTCACAGCGTTGGCAATTAGAGATAAGAGAAGAGGTGTATCCGTAACAAAAGCAGCAACAGACTCACGTCCGCACAATACTAGCCAGCAGTCAACTTGTAAGGAAGGGCAGGTGATGATTTGGAAGGAAAATATCCAAACCGTAGGACGAGGTATGAAAGGGAAAATGCGATGTCCCCTCAAAAGAGTATGAACATCGGTAGAAAACAAAAAGGGCAAGAAGGAACAACATCTTTGGTATAATTAAAATGACGAGTGGGACGTTGAATTGAGGCTCCTCATCCTTCGTTTTTCGAACCTAAATCTCACAGAATCACATTTGCTGAACAGAATGTGTTGTGTTCAAGACAGAAAAGCAATTGTGTTTGGAATATTAGAGACACACAAAAGACCGAATGCCTATCCTGAAGACTTGAGTTGTTTATTAATATTACTCAGAACCTATTACGACGAGCCCTTTACATATATGAGGCTGCAATTCTAGCAATGCCAGACGAGCCCTAATAATATGTGATTTAACCAGTCATATTCACTTAACTTTCACTCATATATAGATGCAAACTCTAACTGTTCTCCATATCTTTTGCTGTATAAATTAATTCTAGTTTTAATTTTTGTGTTAATATCCTTTTATATTCAAGTATTATTCATGTTGCATTTTTATAAAATATTAACTTATCTCCAGTTTAAATGTATAACTTTTTTCACTTCTCAGATCGTCTTTATATAACTTGCCTGTCCCACACAACACGTAAGTCTCTCTTTTATTGCATCTGCAGGTTCTTATTACTAAAGCTGGTGTGTTGGCAAAATCGTTGACACGCCTTAAATAAATGCTTAGCGGCATTTCTTCCGTCTATACGTTCTGATTTCAAATCCTGCTGAGGACTGCTTTGCCTACCATCCTTTCGTGGTCGATAAAAATAAGTTCCTCCTGAGTACTAGTTTTGATGTGATCAAATAGCACCCCCACTCTCCTAAAAATTGTTGTCCTTGTTCCAAAACTGGTGCACAAAATTCTCAACGGCGTTTCTTTCTTTAGGCATTAAGTGCAAATTTCATCGAGGTTGACTTCGCCTTTTATCCTTTTCGGGGTCGATAAACTGTTGGGTTCAGTATAATAGACTAACCTACCAACTTTGGATTTCAGATCATCTGTCTATTGTAGAAAAATTTGTGGGGAACTGGAAATATCGGTAGAGACGAGCAAAATTCTCTGAGGTATTTTGTTACGGTCTATATCCCTCTGAGTTCAAATCACACCATGGTCAATTTTGCCTTTCATCCTCCGGGTTGATAAAGTCTTGTTGGTGATGTAATCGACAAGCGCCTAAGTCCAAATTATGTGCCTACTTTAGAACCTATTACAATTAAGGTGGATATAGCTGATTGGTGAGAGAAAGAGCCGAAATACCTCAAAGTTTTGTGTTCAGTGTTCAAATTTCACCCACGTCACCCTTACGTTTCACCAAAGATAAAATATGGGCCAGTTAGATAATGAGTGGGCGGTCACCAGTTTCTTCTCGCCAAAATATGACGTCTTACCGATACAATCCATCATTAATATTTTGATTATTGCAGCACGGAAATCAGAAATAGCTTCAGCAGCATCTCAGATATGGGCCAAGGTCTACCAGGTAAAAAAGTTTTGGTTACGTGTCTAAGATAGTTAGTCAGGCCTACTACAGTTTTTGTCCTTAAATCCTTTGTGATTATTCTACTTCAAATTTATTATTCAACATACCGAATTCAAACGTTACCTTGGAAGAATTTTACAGCTATATATCTCTGGGTCATTAGCATATCTATCAACCATAAACTAAATTCGATTATTCATCTTAAAAACGCGTCGTTTCTTATCTCTCTAAACTACCAGATTCTCTGTTCCTCTCAACTTGCCAACTGTACATATATTCTACTGAGACTCAAAGGATGCACACTGCACTCTTTCTCTGGTGGTCCCACTTTCTATTCATCACCTACTCCTTTTTTTCATGAAAAAGCAACTCACTTCTCTTTTCTTCACATCCCATTTTACTTGCATTCGAATATCTACAATTGTTTCGGCTGAACATCAAACGCAGCCGACCCGGTGAATACTGTCCCCCGCCCAATTCTAATTGACGTAAACCAGTAGCTTTTGACCATTGTGATAAATCAATATTATTTCGCCGTCAAATAATCGAGTTACGCCTGTTTATTTGAACAGATGTTTAAATACATAAATCTTCTCGTTTCTTTCACATACCTTTGTATCGCAGTTATTCTTCTAATTGCGACCAACTGTAAACAACTTCACAGCAATTCAATCGTCTTAAAGTCCATTTGTGGGTATTATAAAAAGGATACATGACAAACGGATTTTACGTTGCAATCTTAAAAAGTTAGATTCGGTAGATAACAAATGATAGAGAAACACACTACATAAAATAGTGACTGGAATAAATAAATCTTGACTCAGTTGTCCGAATTTTAAAAATGTGATGGACATTCTTTTTGTTTTTAACGCTAACTGAGATTCTCCAGTGGAACATGTACTTTATTAAGTAAAAATCTATGACAACTTTGTTTTCCGGGATGGTATTTTCCTGGATTAGTTGCTTCGTACGCTAATTATATCTTATGTCGGTAGTTTCTTCTTAGACAGATACAACACAAAGAGTGTTGCTAAGATTCTGTGTGACGCATAATATCATGTCAATTGTACCCCAATTTTCACTTATGTTCTCAAATCATTCTTTCTGAGCATGAACGATCCACCTGTAAGAATGTGTAACATAAATACTTTGGTGTAAGTAATTCATGTCATTCTTACTCTTGCTTAACCACAAACACTCAACCTAACTGTCTCGTGCCAAAGTTCAACCGAAAAGTCGCCATTATTTGGGAGGGAAATGACAAGCCTGTCTCTTCCAACAAAGAATTGTAAAACGCATCAATACACAAGACTTGACAAGGAAACCGTATTGTACCATATCATTACACATGAACAAGCCGTAAAAGTTATTGAAATAGTAGACAATACAACCACTAATGACTTATTCTGACATATTTAACACTGACAAAACTTCTTCAGAATCGGAATTTGCTTTAGCACTTTTAAGATACTTTCACTCAATAACAGTATTTTTATGTCCGTCACTGTATTGCTGCTGCATATCCCAGAACGTATTCTTAACAAGCCAATTTGACTGGCAGATACTCACTCAGCAATATGCTACAAACAGATACGTTGTATCTAATCTGTCTCTTCTACCGTCTTTCTTCTTTGAATTAAATAGAAGCAAACTATGTGTCTAGCCAGACTATCCCGCACCTTTCTCGCTCCCATGTATCACACTTTATAAACTTCGCACTAAACATATTGCTTAATATTTCTTACCCAATGTTGCAAGTTTCTTGGTTTCGCTCTTGCCTACATAATTCCATTTGGCTGTCATCTCCCGCCTCAGATGTTTAAACTGAATATTAACGATAACGATCCCGTGATCCTGTGAATAAAAGCTTTCTCTAATTTATTCTGAAGTGTTAGTGCTCGTGCTTAACAATGTGACGCTGCAAACAAAGACACTACCTACTTGAGATATGGCATGACTAACCCTAATGAGTTTAGTACGTTTTGAAATATTTCAATAATGATAGTTTTCTTTAAGCAACTTCGAGAAGGACATCAAAAGATAGACAAACGATTGTTTTTGTTGATTTTCTCACTTAGTTCTAAGCAAGCATATGATAAATGACATTCCAGATATGACCGTTTGAATTTCTAATGTTAAATTATCCTATGCGACGTTCTGTTTTTATGATGGTAGGATTAGATATGATGAAGATTTAGCTGTTATTTCTACAAGGCTGATTGTCCCTGTAGAGACCCCTTTACTGACTTCTAATGGCTTATTTGTTTTGCACTGACAAATCCATTGATAATTTATACGTGTCGTAATTTTTTTATTCTTCAGCACACCGTCTCTTGGAATTTTGCTCTGAGTATTTTGGTAGCTACTACTTTTAAGATGGTGATATAATTTGGGCTAAAACTGTTTAAATTAATAATGTAATGACTAAAAATCCACAAATGGATATGCACTTTCCTAAACTACGAGATTCTAAGGAGGAAATATTAGCAAAATTATAATATTTAAAATCTACACACTGCATATACTTCCAGTTCAGAAGTTTCAACAAGATATGACCTTCCATGGAGCTCTACATAGTATATAAGATTATCAAAATGCTTCTTATTGATTATTTAATGTACTACAACCAGACTGCGGTGTCACTGGCCCCTTCAAACATTGAAGGTCAAACTGCAGCTCTCAATATCTTGGTTTTTGTGAAACTGGCTAATGGCTTAGACGGAATCATTATGTGATACCAATAATAATAATCAGAGATTGCTGAATGGGGTATACAGGATCTATTTGTTTGAAGATCTAATCATATTGACACAGTTTCAATACTGGATCAAGTTTACTCGAAATCAAAGCTTGTTTCTCAATTTTCTTTTTCCTTTTTCAAATTTGATGGGCACTATAACAAATTAGTGAAACAGTTGGTGGAACACCTACGTGTGCCTAAGTTTTATAAGGTGTTGTGTCCTAACATCAAATGGAGTTTACTGCTTGGAAATTGTTAAATTATGTGTTATCCTAGTCAAATAATAGAGACTAGATAATTTCCAGATTTCATTTGCAAATATTAGAAATTGGTCACATTTTTGTACAGTAGCTTTTGTATATTTGCATGAGAAATCAACCCACTTGTATACCTTTGAGTCGATGGAAATCAGAACATATCCCCACGCAGTATCTATCTAGACGTCTCAATAAACTGAAATATAGCTGGAATTAGTGGTGTAAATTCTAACAATCAACCTATTATCTGAACCACTTGTTGGAATTATATAGACAAGCTTTTGGTATCTTATGAAATATATCTTATGGAACATAAATTTGGGTTACCAAAGACCACTTTTAATGTTTGGTTTGGATCTGAATCAACTGTGAAATGCCGTCGATGTAATCGATCCTTTAAACAATTAGCCCATACATTCATCATTTAGCAATCTCTGAAAATTATTCATATCAATAGAGGAGTATTTCTACAAAAGTCACACTAGTTTGAATAATATTCTGCGTGAAGCTTATATTTTCCTCATTTTTCTACGATTCGCCTATAACTGTTATGTCATTCTAATTTTGTATTGTTATTGTAATTTCAAATCTATCAAATATAGATATTTCCTATAAAATCCGTCCCCTTTACAGTCAGGAATAATCTTAAGGTGATCAAAATGAAAACAACCGAGGGAGAGAGAGACTATACACGAGACAGAGAGAGAGAGAGAGAGAGAGACTATAACTTTTTGAGTACATTATTCAGTGTTTCTGGTTCAAAGTGTGAAACTGTTGACTTAGTCTTTCTCTCTTTCTGGTTAAAAACACATTTTTAAAATAGTTTCTGTTTAATCATTATATTTGTTCGCGACTCACTATTTCTCATGGATTATAATTTTTTTTGTGAAATGCTTTTCACTACCACGTACATTTCTATGTCTGTTTGTTTTCTACGTTGTATGGCTGGATTTATTTGTTCCCTTTCAAAAAGCTTTGAGTAAATGGACTCTTTGTGATTTCTGTGGCTGATGCATACAGTAGTTGATTCATCGAAGTAATAATGGTATCCGTGAATGTGGCCAGTAAGTCTCTGATAGGCAAGTTGCTATTTTATTGTTTATTTAGAGGAAGGGTATAAAACATCTGTCTACTATGATACTTTCACTTTCCCCATAGGTTTTCCCACCCTGCTTTAGAATTTTCTGCTCTTAAGTTTGTGTTTCATTCACTGGTGACTATAGTTTAGGTTTATACACGCTCATACTTCGTAGATATGAGGTTTGATTTCAAATATACACTCTTTCTGTTAAGTATTATAAATCCATTCCGAATATCTTGATTTTAAGTATCCTAAAATTATCCACTTTGTCTGGGTCGTAGCTCGATTCCAAATTAACGTTGCTTGCTCACCATATTCTAGAAGCTTTGGTTCGTGGACAGAGTACCTATATTACCATGAAATATGGAAACGTATTCTATCCATTTCTGCTTTTTCTAACATTTTTGTCATATAATGCTTATTACTTTTTAGTCCTGCAAATTTTGTTGACACTATATATTTTGTGCTGTTTGTGCATCAAATTCGTAATATTATTATTTTATCCTTGTATTATCATTTTATCCTTGTACTTAATTATATAGACTTCGGTCCTGCACTTGCCATCGATTAGACCCGAATCTTCTTTTTCGATTTTTTTTTATTTGATAGCGTTTACATGAAGTGGCCAGTCAGCAATGAGGGCAAATATTAGCAATGCATGACACTATATTTGTAATGATTTTTTGCATAATGTAAGTATTCGTTTTTAGTTAATTATATGCAAGACTTCATTTATCGGAGTGGAGTAGCAATAGGATTTTACGAAGTCTACTTTTTTTTATTATTATGATTATTATTATCAACGTTATTATTATTGCTTCTATTTGAGCTTTGATTCTGCAATTTTAGATTTTAATCGTAGTTTATGTGAACGAAATTTGTAAATTAATGAGAGGACCATTGAAATATAAAGTATTTATTAATAATTTCTACATTGATCCCAATAATTTCCAATTTATTTTTATCGTCACTGAAACTATAAAAGATAACCTCGGCAGGATTTGAGATCAGAAAGTAAAGAATTAAAACAAATGCCGCAAGGAATTTTGTCAAGTTTTCGATCAGCTGACATCCTTGACACGGATTTCGGGATTTGGATTTAACAAGTAATTAAGGAAGCTACATTTTCATTCTGTCAGTCCCACTATGCGATACTCCTACTATAGTATAAGTGTTGTCGACTATAGTTACGGGTTGACCAAGGATTTTTATCTATTCCACGATAACGTCGTCACTTTGCCTGCGATCAGTCGTCAATATGAATGCGAACATGCAATGTCTGCGGACAGTATTGCTACACCTATAGTGGGGTTCAGGACCGCAGTTCTATTGAGTTGACAAACTGGTGTCCTCACATGTTTACGCATCGTTAGCTACGGAATTCCTAGACCAACAGGTATCGGATGTGGACGGTATATGGACCGTCTGAGTAATCGAACACGTCCCTTACACAAAATGCTAAAACCAGACGTTCCAGTCTCATCAGAGATAAAATGGGTTGTTAGTTCATAGAATTTGACGTGAAGTGAACTCCTTTACCATTTCTGCAACTGTGGCCGATGTTGACCTGAAAACTGGGTATTTGCTTTTCGACACCTTTCATTCCCTTCCGCTTCTCCAGTTTTTTAAGAGAAATTACTTATATGGAGCTCTTGTTACCGTAAGTATAACAACTAGGCCTTTTTCTTGGCACCATTTGCCTCTTTCCCTTTGTTTCAAAAAGGCTATGATTAAACGATCAACAATGTTTTATATAAGAATGATTTCAAGTTATATACTACAGTTGAATACAACTTGAAACACTGTTGCAGGCAGTATGTGGATTTACACGAAAAGTTGCGATGAAATTTAGATTAGAAAAATGCTCCCTGGCAACCTTGAGATGAATTGTGTATTAAATATACATATCCAGCTATGTAAAGATATGTAAAAGAATTAAGACAAACACGAACATAAAAATCAATGACAAAACGCAACAACTCTCAAAAACAAGAGATAGAAATATACATAGTTTAGTTAATACTTGAAACAAAGCAAAATAGAAATAAAGTAATAAGCCTGAATACACTAGCCATCTCAGTGGCATGTTATTGGTATAATATTCTCAGCTGGACGTTAAATGACTAGACAGGAAAAATAAGAAAATAACTACATTTAGAATACATCACACAAAATTTCACAATTTATTTCCTATGGATACAGTAGCTGCAAAGCTATTATGAAATGTCTGGTAAATAACAAAACAAGATTGGTGCAAAACATGACTAAAGCAAAAATAGTGTTTTGTGTCTTCATGAAGCCAACAAATGCAAAACAGAGACTGGAATGAAAGACAGTTGAGCACAGAAATATTAACAGAAATTGTGGAGAAAAGAAGCTAATGATTAGCAGAAAATAAGACTAGAAATGTATTGATGAATAAATGGTTAGTCAGGGAGGGGTAAAACCAGAATATAAGAATGAAAGATTTTTGATTGCAGCACACAATAAAGTAGAATATATCGAGTAACTGCTGAATATGAGGAGGCCGGTAATGAATGATTAACAGCATTGCCTGTCTGCCCCGTCGTAGCCCTGAAAGAATTTATCTATGATTATGGTGTGGTCGAGGTTGCTATACATTACGCGTTAAACCCAGCACTAAACATAGTATTACGCGAAAGCCCAACACAAAACATAGTTTAAACCTATATTATAAAAGGATTCGGAGGATGATGAAGCGACTATACGTTTGGATACGTCAATTAACGCACACATGGATACCAAGAGTAATCGGCCGGATATTGTTGTCAAGTAGCAAAAACAATGTTATTGCCTCCTATCTGAAGTAACAATTGCAACTGACGATAAGATCTCTCGCAAGAATCGAGAAATTCGACCAAATATACTTTAATGCATCAAGTGTGTTATGAGCACAAATTCGAGCGACAGTTGTTTTGTATTAACAAGATACAATACCGATTAGTATATTCAAGCTGGAGTCGCCTGGAACGCATTAAGACTGAAGTAGATGCTTTGAATCTCGCTTACACATGACATTTTAAAATCCAAATATAAAATATCTTGAAATTAAAAAAATAACTTGAATGTGCATATATATATGATCCTTCTTATAAAAGTTGTTTGCAAATGATTTATTATCACGTCAACAAATCCATAACAAAAATTATTTTAAAATGAAGAGAAAAATGTACAGATATAAAACAAGCAGACTTTAAACGTATATTATGTAAAGTATTTTAAATACAGGAAAATATCGCAACGTGTTACACATAGCCAGGCTCCTAAGTACTGCGTACGATAAGGACTCAAAGGACAATGACTATTGAATAAGGATAAGCGTTCCAAATTTTGGCACAAGGTACTTAATTTTATGGAACCTGAAATCTTGAACAGTAGGGTCTGAACTAAGAAAATATAGAACCGGAATATCGCAAGGCATTTTTTCCGATGCTTTAACGATTCTGGTTGCAAGGACGTTGGATGAGGGACGTTAGACAAGGCAGGTGGGGATTTCACAGGAGTATTGTGAAAGAGGCAAATTCAGTGGAATTTTAACTCATATCGTAAAGGTGGGCGAAATGCCAGAAAGCATTTTCCTCGGCGTTCTAACGATCTTGACAGCTCGCCGCTTTCATAATAATAATGATAACAATAATTATTTCCAAGTTTGGTACAAGACCAACAATTTTAAGGAGAGAGGCTTTTCGATAGCATTGAATCCCTCTCCCCCACCTTGACTCGTATTTTATTTTATCAATTCGAAATAAGGATTAGGCAAATTTGTTTCGGAGGGATTTGAACTCACGACATAGCGTACCGGAAAAAATACCCTCAGCAATTTTCTCTCACGAACGATTCTCCCAGCTCGACATCTTAATAATAATAGCTTCAATTTTTGGCACAAGGACAGCAATTTTAAGAGAGTATAACTCGATTACATCGGCATCAGTGAATAGCTGGTACTTTATTGTCTCGATCGCTAAAGGATGAAAGTCAAAGTCAAATCCAGCGGGATTTGAACTCAGAACGTAAAGCCGGAAAAATGCCACTTAGCATTTTGTGCGTAGGCTTACGATTCTGCCAACTGAAATAAGCATTGTTAATTGCGCTATATTTTAACCCTGGTTAGCCTTGATTATACAAATATGTAATCAAAGGCGTTCCAGCTGTGACTATCTCTATTATTAATCCAGGAATGCATTGTTTAATGTATCTATTTAAAATTTATTGGTCTTCATATTCATTGCAGATTTAGTAGTAGTAGTAGTAGTAGTAGTGGTGATAATGGTGGCGGTGTGGTAGAAGTAGTAGAGCTGGTGATAGTGGTGGTGGTGGTGGTGATGGTGGTGGTGATGGTGGTGGTGGTAGTAGTGGCAATGGCTGTGACAGTAATAGTAATTGTGTTGGAGGTAGTAGTCGTGGTAGAAGATCATGCAACAATTTAGAATAAGTTTTAAATAAAAATGTCAAAACTACACAAACAAACAATAAAAATCAAATCATTAGGAAATAAATGAAGGAAAACGCATAAGAGCAGATTGAAGCAACACGTATTGATAAGGAAAGCTGTACATTCTCTGGAGAAATTCTCTAGAAAGTTCTTCCCTTGGTAATCAACTCTCTGGGGGCGGAGGGAAGAGTAGAAAATGGAGGAACTCTTATAAAATTAAAATTTATTCGTTCTGATTTTGTTTTATTACAAATGTATTCAACATCATCTTCGTTATAATCATCATTATCAGCAACAATATAATCCGCTGTTTCATCGTCATCATCGTCAATATAATCCCTCCACCATCACAAACATCATCATTGTTGCTATTGCTGTCATGTGCTTAAATGGTCACCTTAACGACAGCTTTTTTCAAATGGAATCTTACTGCTATGCCACGACAATGACAGTTGACAGTTTGCTTTATAGAACGACTTGTTTAACTTGCGAGTGGATGCCATGTTAACATCTTCATCATCGTCATATATGATATTAAAATATTTTTATTTATGGCACATCGTCCGCAGTGTTCAACTACTAATCTTATCGACCTCCAAAGGAAGAAAAATAAGGTCTAACTCGACGGAATTTGAATTCAGGATGTAAAGCCGAACGAAATGCTGTTAAGCATTTTGTTCGGCACGCTAATGATTCTGCCAACCCGCTGTCTTAATAATAATAATAATAATAATAATAATAATAATAATAATAATTGACATGAGTATTTCTTGCGATCACAATATAGCGGCGAAAGAATTTGACAAGATCAGTAAATATAAAGACTTGTTAATAGAAATTGAAAAAAATGTGGCATCTCAAGGCGATTAAAGTACCAGTGATTGCAGGATCTCTGGGAATGATAAAGAAAAAGGTGCTGAAACCTATTTAAAAAATGATACCACCCCTACTGGAAGTGCAAAAAATCGTATTAACTGGAACGACTCGTGTACTAAGAAGAGCATTATCGCTGTGAAAACAACATCCATTCATGAATTTATTTATTTATTTATTTAACCTGTGAATTTGCGTGTGTAATCTGGGAATGCATACAATAAGCTTCTCTGCCCTAGGTGTACGAAAAACACTCGGCGAGAAATGGAAGAAAATTTTAAGAAAGAAGGAAATAATAACAATAATAATAATAATAATAATAATAATAATAATAATAATGTGAAATATAGTATCTACAAAACGTTCGATACAGAATCTGTGAAAAAGATGTGGAAAATGTAACCCACGTGTTAAGGTGATGAGGGAAACTTGCACAAAAAAATTCAAGTGCCGCATGATAAAATCTGGTTGTACCTTCAGTGGCTAAAATGTTGTAAATACCAAAATGCCCATAAAATAATGCAGGAAGATGGGAAAGCAACAATAGTCTGAGATTATGAATTTGAACTAATAGTGTAATTGAGCATCGCCGAGAGTTCACAGTGGTATAGAACCAGTAAGACAAATGCTGTCAGACCATTGACGTATGGCAAGACTGTTTGTAATGCAAGAGGGTAATGTTAAAGTGACACCAGTTGTGATCGGGTCAATAGTGTTAATCCCATTCAAACTTTAAGACGTCTCGAAGCGGTTGGAAATACTGTGCAATATTGGTGTCATACAAAAATCCACCTTGCCAACTACTGCGCACATTTTAACAAGTGACGGATGATATTATCTATCAACATTGTGTGAGGTGGTGGTGGTGGTAGTGGTGATGGTGGTGGTGGTGGTGTTGGTGGTGGTGTTGGTGGTCTTGGTGGTAGCGTTATTAAAAATATATATACCAAAATTCCGTGGGATAAATTACGGGACTGAAGGATGTCAGAACACCATACGTGCGAAAATATTTATTTCTAAGGCTAAACTTTGAGGGTACGTAGTGCGGTGCTTCTGAAAAATCACCAGTCTCAGTGATATGGCGCATGGAAGTTCGCCCACACCTCTCATTCTCCGCGGAAAAGATAACACAGATTTGATAAGCCAACCATAAAGTGATCAAGATGGCTAACAAAATCATGACCAACAGTTTTCATACCACCTATATTACTATATGGCATCGGTCGATACGCGGCACAACAAGGATTGTGATATCAAACAAATGACCAAAGTGGGATTCAAAAGTTTATACTAGAACTGTCAATAAATTGACATTTTCCCCTATAGAGATCCTGGCTCATAATTTAGTCGCGACCCTACAGAATATAAAATAAGAAGCATACAATAAATAATAATCGTAGTAATAATAATAATCCGTTCTACGATATGCTCATGGCCTTAATTCTACGAGGAAAGGGTTAGACGAGTACATCAACTCCAGTGTTCAACTAGTACTTATTTTCATCGACCAGGGATAGATGAAAGGCAAAGTCGACAGAGGCGGAATTTGAACTCAGAACGTAGCGACGAGCGATATTCCGCTAAGCATTTCGTTCAGCGTGCTAACGATTCTGCTAGCTCGCCGCCTTAATAATAATAATAATAATAATAATAATAATAATAATAATAATAATAATAATAATAATAATAATAACAACAATGATAGTAATAATAATAATAACAACAATGATAGTAATAATAATAATAATAACAATGATAGTAATAATAATAATAATAACAATGATAGTAATAATAACGATAATAATAACAATGATAGTAATAATAATAATGATAATAATAATAATAATAATAATAATAATAATAATAATAACAACAATAATAATAATAAAAATAATGATAATAATGGCTACTTTATTTGACTCTTACTTAGCTGTATGGAATCATTAAAACTGTCAAGCTACCTTATATCGATCGACATTTATGAAAATACTTCCGTAATAATTAACAAATATGTGCATATCCTGGATTTATTTCAACAAATAACTGATATGATGCCACTAACATAGAGACGGTGGATATTTAAGTTTATGAATAGCTTTAACACTAAAACAATGTTAATTATTTTTTCATTCCGCCAGCAGATGGCTTTTGTTAAGATGCTAAGTGTGAATAGGAAATTTAGAATAATCATTAACATTTCATATAAAGAATAAAATGATAAGTAACAATGAATAAGTAGAATATAAACGGTGAAAAGAGGAACATTTACGAATAAGAAAGAAAATTTAATAGATAATCTTTTCTAATCTAGGCCCAAGGCCCGAAATTTGGGGTGAGGGGGCCAGTCGATTAGATCGACCCCGGTACGCAACTGGTACTTAATTTATCCTTTTCTACTCTAGGTACAAGGTCCGAAACCTTTTGGTAAGGGGCCCAGTGGACTAGATCGACACCAGTACGCAACTGGTACTTAATTTATCGACTCCGAAATGATAAAAGGGAAAGTCGACCTCGGCGGAATTTGAACTCAGAACGTAAGGACAGATAAAATGCCGCTAAACATTTCGCCCGGCGTACTAACATTTCTGCCTGCTCGCCGCATTGAAACTTAATAGATAATAGCAAAAAAATAATTAACAGTCTAACAAAATGCATTTCCGAGTATAGAAAGGGTATATAGATGAAAACTTCAAAGAACATGAACACCAGAAAAACTGTCTTAATATAGGAGGGAGGACTGACATTTTGAGGTTGGGATGTAGTAGATTACATCGACCTTCTGTGTATATTATCGATCCCAAAAGTATGAAAGGTAAAGTCGTCTTCGGTGGAATTTGAACTCAGAACGTAAAGACTGAAGAAATGCCGCTAAGTATTTTGTCCGGCGTAGTAACCATTCTGTGAGCTCTTCGCCCATAGGAAGTATGAAAATGCCATGACACATGATTTGGATTTGTGAAAGAACATGAAAAATAGATTAAAGTTGAGAAAATCAGTCATCAAGTTAGGATATGGTTATCAGAGAAGTATACTCCTACCATAAGACGATTTCGTAACACAAGGCAACAAGTTCAGGCCTACAAAAATAAAATTGTAAGATTTACCATAAAGGAAATTAGGTATGGAAGAACACTCGCCCGCGAATACTCTTTTGACTAAATTCAGGTTTGAAACTGCCGAGTATGAAAGTTTCTGAAACTCATATGCAAAGAATCTATCTAAGAATTAAGTTGAACCGGTAATTTAACACATCGTATTATGTAAAACTGAAAATTCACTGTTTTCGATTACATGTGCATCCATAAAAGTGTTTACCACTAGCAATTTACACCCAACATAAATAGACATGGTCTAGAAAATTTATGTACGAGGGTCGGTTGAAAATTTTAGACGCTGACCAAGATACTCTCACAGAATGTGACTAAATGAGGTTTATTTTTCAACATAGTCTTCTTTGCAGTCCACACACTTCTTCCATCGGTTTTGCAGCGCTTGGATCCCATTAGTGAAAGAAATTCATCAACAGTAGATTTTTTGTCATCACCACAGCGATACTGGTTCCCATCCAAGAATTTTTTCATGTTGGGGATAGATGATAATTAGATGGGGCCAAATCAGGAGAATAGAGTGGGGAATGAATCAGTTTAAAGCCACAGTTATGCATAGCAGCCATTAAACCAACGACGTGTGTGCTGGAGCATTGACCTGATGAAACAAGATCTCTTTCGTTAGTTTTCCTGGGCATATGGTTCTGAAAGCCTTTCGTAACTGCCTCAGTAAATTGGCATAGTACACTTCAATGATGGCTTGGTCCTTCTGGAGATAGTAAATAAACACTTTTGCATCTCAAAAGACAGGCATTGACCTTCTCTGCAGATAAAACGACCATGGCTTTCTTTGGAGCATTTGGGGAGGGATATTTTTCCTGTATGGATTTTTTATTTGTCTTTAGCTCAAAGTAATGAATTCTACACTTATCCAGGGTTAGGAAACATTCGAGGAAACTAGTTGAGTCTGTTTCAAACAATGTCAGATTTTCCCCGTGATGTGATCAGCCTGTTACGCTTTTTTCTCAAGTTTAAGAAGTGACACCCACCGAGCAGAAACCTTCTTGTCAAGTTCATTGTGCAGAATATTCTTAACTCTCTTACAAGATATACTAATAGCATTGGTTATTTGATTTATACCTGTCAACCATTACCATGTGGTGAACACGATCAATGTTTTCCTCGGTAGTAGGAGTACCAGGACGTCCAGACCTTGGGTGATAGTCAACACTCTCCCGTCCCCTCCGAAATGGAATTACCCACTGTTAATAAAGCTAGAGCGTCATTCCCTAATGTAACCTCCATGTTAGCATGAACCCTTTTTCTGTAGGTACTTGATAACACTACAAAGTCAAAGTTTGTTGATATTCAAGAGAAGAGGCTACCAGTTACTTTTGAGGTCATGTTTGAACAGTCAGATGTCAATTTACCTAGAAGGAAACAATGCAATTAATAAGAAGAATGCTGAAATTAAGGCATGCAGGATTTCACAGCTCTAGCATCACTCTTTGATAGTCAAACTATGAACTTTTCAGCCCACACTCGTAGGTCAAACACTAAGAGAGCTAGAGGAGATTCATATAAAAGTTATAAAGGGATTTCGTTTTTGAGATGTTTTATAACAAAGTCAATGAAACAGTTAGCCAATACTTTGATTAAATCTATTGTAGTAAATACCTGTGCATTTATATTCTCAGCTATTTAATGGTGTAAAATTATGATGCCGAAAAGTTAGTACAGGTTTCTTATAGTGATTCTTGTTCGATTCATTTGGAAACTTGCAAAAGGTACAAAAATATACGTAGTAAATGTATTTTTCTTTATAGCAAATGAACTAATTTAATTAATTAAGTGATTAAGTTTCGTTCCTGCTCTAAAAATAATAAAATTATTTGTATGTCACGATATGTTTAATATATCTGAAGAGTATACCTGTCGTATTAGGCCGATCAGTCATTAAATTACGATTTCAAATTACTGGATAAAAAGAATATCAATAATTTGCTATGAAGACTGGAAAATCTTACAAGAAATCCTACTTTTACCTTCTTTTATTGATTCGTTGAGGACAGTTTCCCTTTTAATGACCATGTATCGACACACGTGCTTTTCACTGGACCATCTACATCTTCTTCCTTTTCCTCTTCTCTGGTCTTCTCCCTTTATCCGATGAAGAGCCATGCTGGAAACGTCATTTCCATTTAAAACTTTCTGGGAGTCAATCTAATAAATTCACTGTGTACATCCAATTCACTTTCGTTGTTTTGCTGGTTTGTTATTTTACTTCTTACCTTCTTTTTGGTCCTTGGATTTGCTTTGGTCTATAGATAGAACGCCTGACGTGCTTACCTGAGTTGGTTATCTCTATCTCACTTCTCTATCTAACCTCTATTATTTGTTACAAGCTGTCCTCGATCTTTCCCTCTCATTCACGTTTTTCTTGTTCTCATTGTCCACGAGATCTCATTACAATATGATGAAATATTCCCACTCTATAAAATTTCCTTTCATAATCAAGGTGTGCTACGAAATGAATATTAATTCTTTAATAAATTTTCAGTTAAGGCCGAGGCTCACCTCATCAACAAGGCCGCTAGCAGAGCAGCGAACGGAAGCTACCTTTCTCTACTGCAATATCACGCATATCACTGCAAATATATTCACATCGTTCATTATAGCGAACCCCAGTAATTCATCCTCAATACCATTAACAAGATATTTAATACATCATTAAAATATTGTGTTTGATAATATACTTAAATGTACTTAAACATAATAAAATTCCTCGTTTAAAATGCATAAAATGTTCTTGTTGCAAGACATCATACATGATTTTGCAATCACGTGCTGAAAAATGATAATTTTTTTCTGTATTTTTAATCATTAAGTATTTAATGTTTCAGAAAAGGGGCGTTTCTACTTAGTAGATCGACCTGCTAGAAACAGCAGCCGAATTTCTCTCTTCAAGTCAGACTACTACCGTCATATCAAAATAAAATCATACGACGTATTTCTCAACAAAAGAAAACAATGGGTTTGCATGAACAGAATGTTTTCAGTTATAAGTTTGCTTAATCAGAACTGGCCTGATGCAAAGTAACAATAACACTCTATCAATACATGAATCCCTTTGAAATTTTTAGGTATTTACTTCGTTATATAGAATGTGGCCCTTACTTTCCAATATCTAGTAGGAAATCATAATGTTTAATAATGTTATGTTACACAGTCACACATACAATCCCATACACTTCAATTTCAACGAACTTAAGCAACATATATCATTCACTGGAAGTATATTTACTCACCTATAACTGATTTCCAATCCAAAATTATACATAGACGATTGTATATCCTCCGTTTGTTTCGACGAGGTGTACTCCGGTTACATAAGACGACTTATAGTGAAAGTAGACAGACACAGGTATGCCTTTATTAATTATCACCGCCACTAAAGGCTGTATTACTATTAGCAAATAGCAATTAAAATGCACTCAAGAATCCTCCAAAGATCACATGACAGGCCACTGAGGACAAAAGTAGGATTATTATCCAAAGCTAAGAATGCAGTCGTGTTTCTGGTTCAATAGCCATCATCACAATCGCCCGACCTTATTTCCTTAAGTCAAAAGACTTGGCTTTTACAATATCGTATTTATGGCCTATGCAGTTTTAAACACAAATGAGCTAGGAAAAATAGCTCAGAATACCTAGTTTTGTTAACAAAACAGAAGTATGATTATATATATATATAAGATAAATTCTTGGTTTATTTACTTTTCTCCAGCTCTGGAGTGTGTCATTTTTACCAAGTGGCAATTAAGTCCAGACAGTTGCAGCCTTACTACAGCCGTTGGGCAGAATCAGTATATCACAGCGAGAGAACACCAGTCCTTTGAACTCTATACATAGTGCAACTACAGGACCTCTACACAGTTTTTATTTACAGTTTCATTCAAAAGATTTCGATTGACAGGAGGTGATAGGCAAGACGCAATTTTCAGAAAGAAACTAGGACATCATGATTGCAAAATAAAAACAAATACATATACATGCGTATGTATAAACATACATAGGCAAATACATACATACACACTCAAATACACATTTGCGCATATATTTACACATTAGTATTCATCACTAATGTATCAGGCAGTCAGAAAAAGCTTTTCTCTGAAGAGAACATGCAACGTGGTTGACGACTGCAAAACCAGGCATGAGAATAGCAGAAGCGAGCGAGTATCATATTCAGCGGACGCTCAATCAACCTGCGTGAAACGCTCGTGTAATGACAAAAAGGCTACACGGCAAAGTGAATAGCATCAGCGCACAAATCCGATCAAAAACATCCGAAATAAAACGAAGACATGGCTTGCGCAATACAACACTATCTCGTCTTATGCAAAAATGACTACAACCAAAGCCAATACTAATGACCCTGACTATTCGAAAATAGTTTTTGATCAGAAATTATATTGATCGGAGCAAATTTAGTTTTATTGAGAGTGACACTTCTTAGACAAACTGGTTTCAGTAGCGCAAAAAGAGAACATTCTAAATATCAGTCAAAATAGGCAGAGCAATTGCCCACCAATTCGCTTATTTCTATGTTTTTGCACACTAATGCTTCATAGCAGACGAGCCAGTACTTTCCACGTCCATCCTTTCGTTTCTGTGAGTTTGTAGCTACTATCTTCGGAGATAGCCTTGTGGGGCATGGTGGTTGAGTCGTCGCCAAAACTGCTATGCAATAAGATTGTACTAGAATACATGTACTTTCACTTATATCAAACACACACACACACATACACACATTGTGTGTGTGTGTGTATGTGTGTGTGTGCGTGTGTGCGTGTGTGTGTGTGTGTATAACAGTTCCACGATGTATCTTCTCATTTTTGAAAAGAAAAGCAGCCAAGCGAAGGAAATATCACAGATGCAAAAAAAATTAATGAACATGCAATACAGCGAGAAATGTATTTAAAATAAGCTTTAACAGATGTGGATACATAAACGTCCTCGCGCAAGCTGCATGGCACGCGTACACTCGCTCATACAAGTATCCACGAAAATGTAAACGTACGCAAGCGTGTGGTTTCGTGCACACACAATTACAAAGCGAGTTAAATAGCTACTTGGTCTTTATAAGAACGAGGAGGTTAAAGCTAAACTTAATTCATCTATACCTTAATGTAAATTATGCTAAAAGTACCCGAATTCATTTCCACTGCATTGTGCGAAAGTACATTTATATGCGTGTAGGCATCTTGAGAGTCTTTCAGAAATTCTATAAATGATCTTCTCATTGGTTCACAGAATAGACAAGAATTTCCTCGGGGCATCTTCTGCAAATTGTATTGTATAGTTTTGCATGCTTTTCTATGTACCAAGTCATGTTATACTTAAATTTATCTTCCTTCCGTCGTCATGCAAAATCAGCCAAATATATTGAATGTCTCTTATTTATTGTCTTAAAGCTGGCGACATGGTTGCGATAACAATTCTTAAATGAATTAGCCGTCTGCCCATTGAGAACATACGGCCCTCCCTTTGTGCGTATGGTACATTAATATACAGGATTTGTGCTCAAACAGAGGTTCACCAATGGGCATTTTGATTCTTCTCTGCATGAGCATTTATCATATTTATTTGTATATATGCCAGTTCTGACTTCATTTTCCGACGTTGTTACCATGTTAGCTATAACATAAGCATTTATTTACACTATTTACATTATTTACATTTGACGGATATTTGTCCTCATCTTCTTTGTTGTTAACACAACGTTTCAGTTGATATACCCCCCAGCATTCATCAGGTGTCTTGAGGAAATTTCGAACGTGGGTTCTCATTCGTAAGGTATCTTTCGATGTTATTATTATTATTATTATTATTTTTTCTTCTTTCAAATTTGCTTCCATTTCTTGCCGAGTGTCTTCCCGACTCCTAGGGCAAAGAAACTCATAGTATACATTGGTAGGCCATTAAACCAAACTCAGTAGTTCGTTCATTTTTTTTTTTTAATTATTATTATTATTATTATTATTATTCCGAGTTCGATTCCTGGCAGTGACCTGAATTATAATAATAATAATAATAATAATAATAATAATAATAATAATAATAATAATAATTAATAATAATAATAATAATATTAATAATAATAATAATAATAATAATAATAATAATAATAATAACACTAATAATAATAATAATAATAATAACAACAACAACATCGTAAAATACCTTAGGAATGAGAACCTAGATTCGAAATTTCCCCAAGACACCTGATGAATTCTGGAGGATATATAAGCCGAAACGTTGCGTTAACAACAAACAAGATGAGGACAAATATCCGTCGAATGTAAATAATGTAAAAAATGTACATAATTCCTCATCTCTTAAATATAGAACTGTATAAGCATTTATATTATTACAATTTGGCCGTATTTGGTACTTTTCATTGTGGTTTACATCTCCTTTGTTGATACTTAGAGGTAAAAGAAAATACAGGAGGATAAGATAATTATGATTGTATTTAATATATCCCTCTCTCAGATTCATACACTTATTGCAGCGCTCCTTCACGACGACCACAACTTGTCAATCAGTGTTTGTTTACGACTTAGCGGATCGCAAAGTCTTAGAACTTTAAAAAAAGCCAGTACAGACTTTATTCGATTTGTTCGCGTAAAAACCCTCAAGGTAGTGACCCAATATGTCAGCAATTAAATCAGTGAAACACAAAAATAAAAGAAACAGAGCCGAACCTTGAGTAATACAAGTTTTATTCGAGTTTTTCACAATTATTATTTGAATAATCAAAATAATTAGATAGACTAATATAATTTGCATTAGAAAAAAATGAAGCCAAAACAATGTGGTTGGAAAGTGAGTTTCTTAATCACACTGGCATGCCTGCGCCTATGATAAAAAATAACAATGACAATAATAAAG
>NC_042998.1:57368958-57388958 GCF_006345805.1 Octopus sinensis | reverse complement strand
TATTGCACGTTAATTTCACGAACAAGCTGTTCCGTTGATCGGATCAAATAGAACCTTCGTCGTCGTAACCGACGAAGTGCCAGTTATTTTAGTTATATATATATATATATATATATATATATATATATATATATATATATATATATTATATATATATATATATATATATATATATATATATATATACATATATATATATATATATACACATATATGTATGTATATATATAATGCTTCTCATGCGGATTTATGATTTAATGACGATATATATATATATATATATTATATATATATATGCATATATGTATGTATGTATGTATGTATGTATGTATGTATGTACGTTTGCATGAATGTATGATTCTTCTATTTTTTTTAATTATTATAAATCTTCCACTGAGGAGGGACCCGGTTTCCAACGCAAGTACAAAGCTCCATCTTTGGGATTCAGTTAACACAGACAAATTCACATTTGGAACGTGAGAAAAGTCTTGCATATTTTTTTACTGTTCCACTCACAGATTACACTTGTAATATACAAATTAGCTGGTCGATTTCTGTCTCTGAAAATCCCAGCTTATCCAGAGTCTCTTTTAAGCATTTACTAACAAATCCTAGTGCTCCAATTATTATTGGTATGAGTATGAATTCCTAGTCTGGATATAGAAGCTGGGGGTTTCGAAGTGGTTGTCCATAGATATCCACTTTTTCTTTGATTTTCAAAGAGATTCTTATATATGTAGGCAGCTGACTTCAATGATGATACATACCTTTGTCCCTGTAACCCAAACACAATATCCGGTCTGTTATGTTTACATTTGGCAGACATTTTGAGAGGAACATTCCACCAGTATTCCTTGAGTTGGTGTTTATGAATGTATTCCGTAACAGAGGGATTTTCTAAGTTTATTTCAGGACAGTCTTTTTTGCGGACAGCATTGTAAATTGTTTTAGCAACAATATCGTGGCGTGCAGGGAGGTAGTACCGTGAAGACATTTTAGGACAGCTGCTAACCACATGTATGATGTCTTCCACAGAAACATGACATAGCGTACACATTCGATTGCACCTTGGAATTACAAGAGTATCAGTATCTCTCTTGTTCACCAGGTACTTTGTGACAATCCCCCGTTCCTGGATTGCAAACGCATAGCCTCAAAGTGTGATGTGATTTAGTGGTCGTGTGTCCAAGAAAGGCTGCGCTTCCTGTCAAATCTACTGTCTTTTTCAAGCTTCCGGGCAACGTACCCATGCATAGTCTTTATTTCTGTCTGCTGTGTGCTTTCCATCGAGATCTTCTCTGGGGTAAGAGAGCCCAGCTGTTTTAGTGCTGTATAGGAGATTATCAGGAAGAGAGTGCTTCTAGAGGAGCTCATTGCCAACTTGTACAATGTTGCTCACATCACTTTTCAGCTCTGCATTTCTATATTTACTTTTGCTGCTGTTGTTTAGCAGGTGCTGCTTGAGTGACACCATACGTTATTCGAAGGGCGTCTGCGCTGATCTCAGGCCTCTACCACCTTCATTTCTTCTTAGGTAGAGTCTGTCAAGGTCACTATTTCTGTGGAGGTTTCCAGTTGTTGTCAGGATTTTGCGGATTTTTATATTTATTGAGTGGGTTTCCTTTACAGACTAATCAAACATCCTAAATGTTTGGATCAGTGCTGGTACTGCAAATGCATTGTGGGATATTATTTTGTTGTAAGAGAGTTGCGACTGCCATATAAGTTTGCCATAAAACTGGTGTAATATTCTCGGGTCACTCTATCTTTATTCATAATGCCTTCATATGATACATTTTCGTCTATGCCTAAGTGCTAGTAACATTCTTTGTGTCGAATGGGGAAGATAGAGAGATGCACAGGTTTTGGGTTTAGAGGACTGTCCCTCCTCGCTCTATAACTAAATATTAACATTTCTTTTGGCCAAATTCCATGCCTATATCAGTTGAAAATGCTATTAATTCCAGTTGTTTACTGACATTGTTAAATTTTCAGGACGTCTGCAAAGAAATTATGAGTTACATTGATATTTCTAGCAGTTGAAGATCCTAGCATGTAACCATTTCTTTTCTGCAGTAGGAACGATAATGGATTCAGTGCCAAAATGAAAAGAAGTATAGAAAGACTATTTCCCTGGAATATTCCCTTTGAAATGCCTATACTATCAGAAACAATTATTCTGTTCTCAGTTGTAAGGGTAAGAATTGTTACCCATGTCTTTGTGAGTGTCTCTATAGCAGCATGCATGTATGTATGTGTATGTATGTATGTATGTATGTATGTATGTATGTATGTATGTATGTATGTATGTACGTACGTATGTATGTATGTATGTATGTATGTATGTATGTATGTATGTATGTGTGGGTATTATGTATGTACGTACGTATGTATGTACGTACGTACGTACGTATGTATGTATGTATGCATGTATGTATGTATGTGTGTGTATGTATGTATGTGTATGTATGTATGTGTGTGTATGTATGTATGTATGCATGTATGTATGTGTGTATGTATGTATGTGTGTGTATATATGTATGTACGTATGCATATATGTATGCATGTATGTATGTATGTATGTATGTATGTTTGTATGTACGTACGTATGTATGTATGTATGTATGTATGTATGTATGTATGTATGTATGTATGTATGATGTATGTATGTGTGGGTATTATGTATGTACGTACGTACGTACGTATGTATGTACGTACGTACGTACGTATGTATGTATGTATGCATGTATGTATGTATGTGTGTGTATGTATGTATGTGTATGTATGTATGTGTGTGTATGTATGTATGTATGCATGTATGTATGTATGTGTGTATGTATGTATGTGTGTGTATATATGTATGTACGTATGCATGTATGTATGCATGTATGTATGTATGCATGTATGTATGTATGTATGTATGTATGTATGCATGTATGTATGTATGTATGTATGTATGTATGTATGTATGTATGTATGTATGTATGCATGCATGTATGTATGTATGTATGCATGTATGCGCACGCGCCTATGTGTGTGCGCGTTAAGTTTGATTCTCGAATCTTGGCTGAAAATATCAAAATATTTGGCTGAAGATTCCTTTTGCATTTTTGCCATTGCGTTTGCAGGTGCAATTTTTTTGATAATACACAGATAGATAGATAGATAGATAGATAGATAGATAGATAGATAGATAGATATAGATAGATAGATAGATAGATAGAGAGAGAGAGAGAGAGAGACAGACAGAGACAGAGAGACAGAGAGAGAGAGACAGATAGAGACAGAGAGAGATGGATAAATAAATAGATAGATAGATAGATAGATAGATAGATAGATAGATAGATAGATAGATAGATAGATAGATAGATAGATAGATAGATAGATAGATAGATGGATAGATAGATGGATAAGTAGGCATGTAGTTAGGTAGGTAGGTAGGTAGGTAGGTAGGTAGTGTACTGGCACGTTTGAAGTATTGAGAAATTTTAAGTCTTTATGAAGCAGTGCATTTGCAAATGATGTGATAATTAAAAACTCATAATATATCGGACAAAATTACCGATAGATGAATAAACGTGGACAGCATCGCCTGCGGATACCCAACCACATCTTTACTGTATGTAGCGAAAGTACATTTCCCTGATTGTCGTGTGTTGTTATTTTAGAGTGCGTGGCGTATCAAAATCTTCCTGACCGAATTTAATCGTTCTATCAATTTAAGATAGTGTCATATGATCCGAACGTAGAGCACGTATGCTTTCACTTTTGAGTTGTAACTGTGTACAGATGTAGACCTGTACCAACCAATAGTTTTTCAGATTCTTCGCAACTTATCACTTCTGTTCAAATTCATGCTTTTACATTTCAATTCAAGCTTCAGATACACTTCCCGCATGCAACCTTAAAATAACCCCGCCAAAATATAACCGTATATGTCGAAATAGACATCTATGTAACATAATTAACGTGTATACACCATTAACATGTATCTTGTCTTAGATGTGTTGCATTAAAACTATATATAAATCAGAGTGTGTAGATTTAGTTTTTAGTATTTGACGGCCGGGTATAGCGTCACTTGCAAACCACATGAAGTCGGAGATGCATCTGACGTTCATATATTTTGTATTAACACGTCCCCTACTATGAAAAACTCAGACAAAAACAACGGTATCATACATGTCAGTGGCGTACATGCGTTAAATATGATACATAGATATCTATTTTGATTTATTGCTGTTTCAATTGCTTACATCGATATGTGTGTGGGAGTCTGTGGGTGAGTGTATACGCAATAATTTTTATACTGAGATATATACTGAAATATACAATTATATATGTGCGTATATGTTAGTGAGAAATGGCCTATAGGAGGTTTCTTTGGATTACTAATCCTTATACATTGTAGTAATTTCAGAATTAATCTACCTAGGAAAGTTAGCTATTATCCTTTTAGGTAAGGAAAGAAATTATTTCGAAGACGTACTGCGAAGGAAACCTTTTATGCGCGAGAAGTAAATTACTTCCACTAACGTGTGTGTTTGTATGTGTGTGTGTGCGTGCTTGCGTGTGTTTGTGTGTGTGTGCGTGTATTTGTGTACGTGTGTGTGTGTGTGTGTGTGTGTGTGTGTGTGTGGTGTGTGTGTGTGTGCATGTGTGTGTGTGTGTGCTTCAAGAATGGTTCCAAGATATATCTTTTGGATGCTCTTGGTTGCAACATCTGTGATACTCATATGGTCTTAGTTGGTTTCAACAACTAACTTCCAGTTGTCTTGAGACAACCGGTGTTAAGCCCCTGCTTGCAACCCAATGGCACCATGCTACGAGTCAGTCCTTTTTATTTAAAGCCCTCAACTAGCTACTTCTGTGGTGTGTGTCAACCAACTCTGCCGTGCCAGTGACTCAATGCCAGTCTAGGCATCTTTTATCAGAGTGATAGCCGCACAAAACCTTGGCAGCTTACTTCAAATGACTCGCAATATACTGTAGCTTCTAGACTCTTGTTCCAGCTGTTGTTATGTAATATGATTTCTCATGGTTTTCCTGTATGTATTCTCAGTGCAGAGTAAATCCCCACATGATGCCCTGCTTCTTGTGACTGTGTTGAAGTGGAATACCATCGGTATGAATTGTTCTGAGAATATTGTTTAACAATTTCCATACTCAACTGGAAGGTAAGGTCTGTGGAAAGTAGTTACCATTTTTCATGCTCCAGTGAAAAGTAGCTTTCTCCAGCTTTGTGAAAAGTTATGGCTCCCTTTTCCATGTAGAGTTCACTAAATGGAATAGCTTGTGACCACGACTGCAACTACCTAAAGCACCTGGTAATGTCACGATAATCTAGGAGTCTAGGACAATTGCTGTATTGGTAAAGAGATCCTCTTCCTGTATACGAGGTATACGACGGCACTTCGGTTAGGTTCCATGTTTGAAGGTTTACCGGACATGTTAAGATATCTGACAGCCTGAATCAAGAGTTTGAAGCGTTCGATGCCAGAGAGATCTGTACATTAACTCAACTTGCCCAGATTTCTGTATTTCGTTTTGGCTTAGTCCTACTACCTTGCAATCTCGTACTTCCTCTACACCTACATGAACGTTTTGGAGATGTTATTCCTTTCTTTTGTTGTTTATCAATCTGGGAAGTAGGTAAGCAGCACACTCTTAAACGCCACTAGCCTTCTGCTTCAACAATCTCTCTCTCCACCCGTAATTATCTATCAGCACTCAACTTTCAACCTGCGTGGACTTCAATGATAGCTGCTGCTAACTTAATATTTCTGTAGTTTCTGTATGGCATCTCTTTTTTGTGTCACTAAACAATTCCGAGAGGACAATAAAGGTGTTTGTAAGGATCCATAGAGTAAGGTGGGTAAAAGTATATGCATATGTTCATATACATATATGTGTGTATGTTTATGTGTGTGTATGTGTGTGTATGTGTGTGTGTGTGCGTGTGTGTGTACATACGAATATACATGCACTCATACATTCTCTTGCATATAATTTAATATGTCTCTACAGAACATGGCATTACCATTTATTAACTACTATATATATATATATATAATATATATATATATATAATATATATATATATATATATATAATCGGTACACAACAAATATACATTCACACAGAACATGGCATTACCATTTATTAACTACTATATATATATATCGGTACACAACAAATATACATTCACAAGAATGCATTCATACTTGTGTATATTCATTCATACACTGCAGTTTATACGCTGTAAAGACCATAGAGTAGAAATATGATATCATAAAGTAAACAAATTCAATTACATTGTTCATTCCTTGCGTACGTTCAGTAATAATTATTACACAGTGAGTTGTATGAAGTCATCCCAATATCACGTTCTTAGAAGAGAATTATTTAATAATGTGACATGCTACACAATATTTACACTAACAAGAAATCGAAGACCTGTAAGCTGATCAAAGACTAATGTTAAAGTTTATTTTGCAGCCATCTAATATCTCAGATATCTAATGCATCACAGACTGTCATTGACAAAGATGAAGTATTTTCATGGTTGTGTAAAAAGAATTTGAATCCAGTTGAGAGGAGTTCATGTACTAGTTAAGGTAAAGAGGTATAAAACTTCAAAGATAAATGGAATAATTAGCATCAAATGCTAACATTAATCCAAGGAATATATAGACACATGTGCTGGACCTTTCGTATAAATATATGTCGACATTATTTATGCACGCACATATACATACAAATATATATTGACACATACAGACACAAAGGAACGCAGAAAAACCTACTTATAAATATAGTGATACGTGTATTTATACTGAAAGATATAGAGAAATATTTATAGGCATGAGTGTGCATATCCAGTTATACTGCAGACATATGTTTTTGGCAAGTAAGTGTCGATATGTGGAGGTGCAATGGCCCAGTGGTTAGGGCAGCGGATCGCAGTCGTAGGATCGCGGTTTCGATTCCCAGACCAGGCATTATGAGTTTTATTATTGAGCGAAAACACCTAAAGCTTTCTTTCACTCTTTCTTCTGTTGGCCTGCTTGCTTAGCCAGTGGGGTGGCATCATATGAAGGCTAAAACAATGCGAAGTGCATTGTGACCAGCGATGTGTAGCAACATCTGATAGCCTGGTCGGTCACGGTGATCACTGTGATATGTCGATATATTCCTTAGCAATACACTTTTCGTTTGATGGTTATTATCTTCAATTTTGAAATCCAGTATAATTAATGTTTTGTTTTTCTTGTTATTTAATTATTGTATCATTTAAGACAGCGAGGTAGCAGCATTTTTACCGTACCCGACAAACAGGTTAGAGCATTTCTTCCGGCTGTTCATGCTCTGACCTCAAATCGTGTCGAAGCTGACTTTGCCATTCATCCTTTTCAGGTCGATTAAATAAAGGACCAGTTAAGCATTAGGGGCAATGGAATCGACTTCAGCCTCGTCAGTATTGCCAAAGTTTGTAGCCATCTAATCATTGTATCATCTATATTCATACATACAAAATATATACATACACAATATATACAAACATATACATATACATACACATAAAGAATTACAGCTCACTCCCATATGTATACCCACACACGTTTCCATGGAGACATAATGCATACTGCTGAAAAGAGATTGTCGCACTACAGGGAACTGCTGCAGGAATCAACCGTCCAGCGAATGTGCATAGATCGTCAAGAGAGGGGAAAAAAGGGGAACATCTAGGACAATGAAGAAATACTGAGAGGTCATATTCACACTATAGATATTCATTTTCACGTATAAACACTGGTACAACCAGATATGTAAGACAGATTTCTTTGAAAACCAAGAAATGCTGTGGCTTACAAAGAAGAGAGAGAGAGAGAGAGAGAGAGAGAGAGAGAGAAACAGACTGAGAGAGAGAGAGAATATTTCTTTATTCACGATAAGGTTGAGAAAAAGAGGGGACAAAACAAACGTTGGGGTCAGCGTATCGAATGAGACGAAACATGAATAAACAAACAATTAATATATATACAATTAAATGAGAATGAGTGATTAACAAAAAATGAAGCGGAGGACGCGGTCGACCCCACAAACCACATACTCACACTGAAGACTTTGCTTTATCCTTTTTTACATTCTCGATTAAATAGGTTCTTTCACTCGCAACATACTTGCTATAGACTTCCATCTTTTACGAAACACACTTTGCGACAGGCATTTCTTCTCCAGCCTTATTTTCCGTTTCATGTGGAAAACGAAAAAGTCGATTAGCTCGAGACTGGAGATAAACATGCCTGTTGCAATTCCTTTTACTCTCGTCTTCCACACTACTTCTTTCGCCATAGCAACTACCGAAAGAAAACAGGCTCGCTCCTCCCTATTCAGGAAGGTCGGCGGAACTATCTTAATTACAGATTCGCTCGACAGTTGTACTCTTCTCGAATGCGACAACAGGTGTTCGTTCATAAGTCCAGAGTTCAGTCACCTTGGGGCATTGCACAATCGCGTGCAGGACAGTTTCACTGTCCCTCTTACATCTTGCACAAACGGCGAAGGTGCACACCCATGTCTAAAGAGCTTATCTCGAACCGGTAAAGCTCCTCTGTAACATTGCCAGGCCAGGGACTTTTGGTAATTATCCATAGGCCCCGGACCGAATGTTCTTTGGAACAGGCTGGCCAGTTGATTTTCGTCGAAGCCCAGAGTTTCTCCTAGGACGTCGTCACACTTAAACTCTACTAACCCTCTATAGAAGAACGCGGTAGTAGCCCCGCCACCGGCGTTGCCCGACTGGGAGAGAAGCACGAGTGCCTGATAGCACTCTGCATGCCACATGCCCAACCTCGGTCTACACTTGATCCATGGGTTCAGTTCGTTAAACGATGTGAACTGTGGAAATAACAGCTTGACAAACGGAGACCACACCTGCTCACCGTCCAGGTAAATCCAGAGGTGCCTAAGCCTGAGCGCATGTCTGCGCATTTTTAGCCACGGCATCCCTAACCCACCGTTCAGCGGCTTTTGGCAGCAAATAGAGCGCCTTACAAGAGGTCTGCTGCCCCTCCACAAAAAGCGAAAGAGCATGCGTTCCAGTTTGTTCAGCCACGAATCGGGGCAAGGCACTACGGTTAGGCGGTAAGTGATTACAGAGGCGATAAACACTTCTGCAACCTCCGCCTTCCCTTTCAAGGACAGATTCCGTTCAGACCATGTCTGAGTTAGGAGAGCCACCTTTCTCGCCACCTCGCTCCAATTTTTCTCTATCTGGAGATCTGGACCTAACCAGATCCCAAGCATTTTCACCGGTCCTTCCGTCCAACGTCCTACGACGCTGTCGGAAGACATCGACTGCCCCTCCAGGTGCCGAGTTGCAAGCCGACCGATTTATCCCGGTTGACTTTCGCTCCTGCCACCGCTTCGTAGTCCCTTAAGGCCTCACCCACCCACTGTAGGTGCTCGACTCGGGAAACGATGACGGTGATGTCGTCCGCATACGCCGAAGCTGACTTTCCGCACCCTAGATCTTGCGGGGTGCCTCTCATAGTTTCCAACCTCCTCAGCAACGGCTCGAGGGCCAAAACGTAGAGAAGCGGGGAGAGAGGACACCCTTGACGTACCGAACGTTCAATGCTGAACGGTTCCGAAAGGAAACCATTTACCCGAACTACCGATTCGATGTTGCTGTATAAAGCGATGATCCATCCGCGGAAGGTCGGGCCGAAGCCAGCCGCCGCGAGGACCGCCGCCAGATACTGATGGTCCACCCTATCAAACGCTTTCGATTGGTCCAAGTGGACCATAGCCCCACCCTTGCCAGGAATCCTATTTACCCTTTCTAAGGCATAGCGTAGAAAGTGGAGATTGTCGTGGATGGTCCTTCCAGGGATGGCGCAAGTTTGCGCCTCGCCAACAAGTTCACCCACGACCCTTGCCAACCTTTTTGCTAAGACCTTGGCCAAGATCTTCAACTCTGCGTTAAGCAGAGTGATAGGCCGGAAATTATCAATTAAATCCCCCTTGTTTGGGTCCTTTCTTAACAACGCTACCACCCCTCGGCTCACAGACTTAGGAATTCTCCCGTTCTGCTGCCAGTTGGTGTACACGCATGCAAGTAGGTGCCCAAACAAGTCTGGCATGCTACTATAGAGTTCGTAAGGCAGACCATCGAGTCCCGGCGATTTGTCCCCGCCGCATTCTGCCAACATATCCTCGACTTCTTTGGCTGTGATCGGCGCCTCACAAGATTCCGCGTCCGGCCCCGATAGACGCGGCGAACCGGCTAGGAAGTCTGCGAGCTTCTCCCCGCGCTCCAGCTCGCCGCTCCTCCCGAATAGCTGGGCGAAATGATCATGAAACACCTTGCACATCTCCTCGGTTCGTTTACTAATCGACCATTTGGGCCCGTCAAGGATCGAATGGTTGAGTTGTTGCCACGCTGGCCCTCTACCACCCGGGCCCATCCGGCTGCGTTGATCCCTTCCTGTCTCATTGCACGGATCTTAGCCCTAATAATGCACCCTTCATGTTTAGCTTGAGATGTTGGTCTAGTGCTAACCTCGCCGCTAACACTTTCGATGCACAGCCTGACCTCATTGCCTCCTCTATAGCCTTAACTAGTTCCTTTTCTACTTTGTTTCTAGCACTAGCTAGTTCTTTGCTAAACCTAATTGACTCAAATTTGATGGCTCTTTTCAGGGCGTACCACCATTTATTGTTGATAATGGATCCGGTTAACGCCCTCATTACTAATTGTTTAATCCGATTCCTGTAGGCTTCACAGTCCAATAGTGACTTGTTTAGCTTCCAGTAGCCGGTACCTCGTCTACACATGCTATCTATGTCGAGCGTACAGGTCACTAATTTGTGATCGCTGTAGCTGACGATATGGTGTTGTGGACAGCTAAGTATTTTCTTATCTTTCCTTCTAGTTATGATTCTATCGATATAAGATCTGGACGACCCGTCGTTTCTTGCCCAGGTCCACTCTGGAATGTCTGGATGGTCCAGTCTGAATCTATCTGCCAATTCGAAACGACTTAGCATATCGTTGAGGTGAGGTAATCCCCTCGTATTTTTTCTTGAGCCAACATAATCTACGCTTGCATCGCAAATTATGTTGAAGTCACCTAGCAATACTAACGTGTTCGACGTGCCAAGAAAATTCTCTAGGCTTTTGAAATACTCTTTCTGCCCGGCTTTTCCTTCGCAGGGAGCATAGACAGCGACCAGCCTGAACACTTTACCACTGCTGTGCGTCACATCCAAAACGACCAACCTGCCTTCCGGATCTATAAAGACAGTTCTAATCTCTAAATCCAGGTTTTTCCTGACCAGCACTGCCACTCCTCCTCCCCCTCCAGGTCGACAGGGAGAAATGTATTTCTCGTAGCCGTTTAGAAGGGGCGAAAAAGCCTGCAGCCCACTCAGTCTGGATTCGGTAATTACCACTACATCCAAACGATGCGACCTAAGGTCGTTAAGGAGGTAGCCTTGCTTCCAATACGACCCCAGGCCGCGAATATTTATACAACCGAGTTTAAACGAGAATGTGAAAATTTAGTTGAATGTTTAAAACTTACTGTTTTAATGGAAGAGAGGGTGTAGTTTCACCCTCATCTTTTCTGTCTGTGAGTGTTGTGTTTTGCGAGGTTAGTTTTTTTGCGAATTGCTTGTACAGATGGCTTGAAAAGTTCATCTGTAACGGGCCTACGTCCTCCGCAAAAGATTTTTTAATTTCAAAATAATCCTCGTTATCTATCGTATAAAATTCTACATTTTCGGATATAATACTATTTATATCTGTTGCGATATATTTTTTCGCCGATTTCAGTAAATTAATTTTTTCCCTTAATGGGTTATTGTTTTTATTTATCGCCGTGAAGGTGTTTCTTTTTTTTTTGTTAGGTGATTGTGGAGGGGGCTGTGTGTGTGTGTTTGTGGGTGTGTGTGTGTGCTTGTAGAAGCGTTTGTGTCTGTAGGTGTGTGCGTGCTTGTGGTAGGTGTGTGAGTGTTTGTGTGTGCTTTTTCCAGTGTGTGTGTTTTTTTGGCTACGTGTGTGTTTGCGACTGTATTTGTGGGTGTGGGTGTGCTTGTCTGTGTCAGAGTATAGTCCTGTGTATCCGAAGAGGGTGGATTTTTCCGTTTCCGTCTTCTTTTTGAAGCTTCCACGTTGACCCACTCCTGGATGTTGTTGATGTTGTTGTCATCGTTTTTGTCGTTGTTTTCTCCCGTTGTCGGCTGAATTTCGGCAATTGGGGTGCGCGACGTGGCTGCTATTTCTAGCGGTGAAGTTGTTTTCGGCGTCGTGCTTGCCTCTGTAGTATTTTCTTTCGCTGTCTTCTTGCAGCTCGACCGTATGTGGCCTTTCTCGCCACATTTATAGCATCTCGGTTTTCTTCCCTCGACTATTACCATCAAGGTGGTATCTCCAATGGTGAGGGAGCTTGGCAATTTTTCCAAGTCCGAGGGGTTCGCTTGGATCACAAGCTCTAAGTCCTGTCCATACCAGGTTGTGGGGCGATATCTTTTAGACTGAAGAATGGCAATTTCTTCCTCTTTGCCTAAGAGAATCGCTGCTGTTATAAAATCCACCTCGATTTCGGGCGGAATGTCCGTAACCGTTATTCTACTAGTTCTCATTCCTAAATAAAATGGTAAAAGAACTACCTCTTCCGACTTCAACGTTCGTGTTGAATGTTCCCTAGCTATTTCTTCGCTAGGGAAACGCACCTCTACCGTGCCGAAGCGACTACCCCTTGTTATAAATGTAGTTTGTTGCCATATCGGCCTCAAACATTTTTCAATGGCTTCTCTCTGTACGAAGTCAATTTTCTTATTTTTTACATTATACGTCTTGTATATGACAGTTTTTCTCTCCGTCGCGTAAATCAATTCACTGGGAGGGAACAACTTCACATTATCACCTTCTTTTTTAGTAGTCCTTGGTATTTCTTTAATTCTTCCTTGTTGATGACTATTTTTCACAGGGGCGAGTTGCTGCACTCGCAAAATTTATTTTTGCTTTCTTGTCGTTTACTAACTTCGCCAGACATATTGTCGTCTGCTTTTGTGACGCTCGCGTGAGACGTCTCTTTACTTCTACCTTCCTCCTCCCGCATTTTCGCCTTCATGCCTTCAAACAAATTTTCAACGTTTTCCTCCGACTCGGAGGAGACTGGTTGCAAATTCATGTCTTTTCGTCACTTCCCCCTTGAAACAAGGGGGAAAGAACAGCAGAACTCTGCTGCAACAGCAGAAAAGAAGTGGCCTCGACGACCAAAACAGTAAATTTTCAAACTTTTCAGCACAAAAACAATCTTTCACTGCGGAGCAAAGAATAACACGACCGATCAGAGAGGAGAGAGGAGAGAGAGAGAGAGAGAGAGAAACAGACTGAGAGAGAGAGAGAGAATATTTCTTTATTCACGATAAGGTTGAGAAAAAGAGGGGACAAAACAAACGTTGGGGTCAGCGTATCGAATGAGAGACGAAACATGAATAAACAAACAATTAATATATATACAATTAAATGAGAATGAGTGATTAACAAAAAATGAAGCGGAGGACGCGGTCGACCCCACAAACCACATACTCACACTGAAGACTTTGCTTTATCCTTTTTTACATTCTCGATTAAATAGGTTTTCACTCGCAACATACTTGCTATAGACTTCCATCTTTTACGAAAACACTTTGCGACAGGCATTTCTTCTCCAGCCTTATTTTCCGTTTCATGTGGAAAACGAAAAAGTCGATTAGCTCGAGACTGGAGATAAAAATGCCTGTTGCAATTCCTTTTACTCTCGTCTTCCACACTCCTTCTTTCGCCATAGCAACTACCGAAAGAAAACAGGCTCGCTCCTCCCTATTCAGGAAGGTCGGCGGAACTATCTTAATTACAGATTCGCTCGACAGTTGTACTCTTCTCGAATGCGACAGCAGGTGTTCGACATAAGTCCAGAGTTCAGTCACCTTGGGGCATTGCACAATCGCGTGCAGGACAGTTTCACTGTCCCTCTTACATCTTGCACAAACCGGCGAAGGTGCACACCCATGTCTAAAGAGCTTATCTCGAACCGGTAAAGCTCCTCTGTAACATTGCCAGGCCAGGGACTTTTGGTAATTATCCATAGGCCCCGGACCGAATGTTCTTTGGAACAGGCTGGCCAGTTGATTTTCGTCGAAGCCCAGAGTTTCTCCTAGGACGTCGTCACACTTAAACTCTACTAACCTCTATAGAAGAACGCGGTAGTAGCCCCGCCACCGCGTTGCCCGACTGGGAGAGAAGCACGAGTGCCTGATAGCACTCTGCATGCCACATGCCAACCTCGGTCTACACTTGATCCATGGGTTCAGTTCGTTAAACGATGTGAACTGTGGAAATAACAGCTTGACAAACGGAGACCACACCTGCTCACCGTCCAGGTAAATCCAGAGGTGCCTAAGCCTGAGCGCATGTCTGCGCATTTTTAGCCACGGCATCCCTAACCCATCGTTCAGCGGCTTTTGGCAGCAAATAGAGCGCCTTACAAGAGGTCTGCTGCCCCTCCACAAAAAGCGAAAGAGCATGCGTTCCAGTTTGTTCAGCCACGAATCGGGGCAAGGCACTACGGTTAGGCGGTAAGTGATTACAGAGGCGATAAACACTTCTGCAACCTCCGCCTTCCCTTTCAAGGACAGATTCCGTTCAACCATGTCTGAGTTAGGAGAGCCACCTTTCTCGCCACCTCGCTCCAATTCTTCTCTATCTGGAGATCTGGACCTAACCAGATCCCAAGCATTTTCACCGGTCCTTCCGTCCAACGTCCTACGACGCTGTCGGAAGACATCGACTTGCCCCTCCAGGTGCCGAGTTGCAAGCCGACCGATTTATCCCGGTTGACTTTCGCTCCTGCCACCGCTTCGTAGTCCCTTAAGGCCTCACCCACCCACTGTAGGTGCTCGACTCGGGAAACGATGACGGTGATGTCGTCCGCATACGCCGAAGCTGACTTTCCGCACCCTAGATCTTGCGGGGTGCCTCTCATAGTTTCCAACCTCCTCAGCAACGGCTCGAGGGCCAAAACGTAGAGAAGCGGGGAGAGAGGACACCCTTGACGTACCGAACGTTCAATGCTGAACGGCTCCGAAAGGAAACCATTTACCCGAACTACCGATTCGATGTTGCTGTATAAAGCGATGATCCATCCGCGGAAGGTCGGGCCGAAGCCAGCCGCCGCGAGGACCGCCGCCAGATACTGATGGTCCACCCTATCAAACGCTTTCGATTGGTCCAAGTGGACCATAGCCCCACCCTTGCCAGGAATCCTATTTACCCTTTCTAAGGCATAGCGTAGAAAGTGGAGATTGTCGTGAATGGTCCTTCCAGGGATGGCGCAAGTTTGCGCCTCGCCAACAAGTTCACCCACGACCCTTGCCAACCTTTTTGCTAAGACCTTGGCCAAGATCTTCAACTCTGCGTAAAGCAGAGTGATGGGCCGGAAATTATCAATTAAATCCCCCTTGTTTGGGTCCTTTCTTAACAACGCTACCACCCCTCGGCTCACAGACTTAGGAATTCTCCCGTTCTGCTGCCAGTTGGTGTACACGCATGCAAGTAGGTGCCCAAACAAGTCTGGCATGCTACTATAGAGTTCGTAAGGAAGACCATCGAGTCCCGGCGATTTGTCCCCGCCGCATTCTGCCAACATATCCTCGACTTCTTTGGCTGTGATCGGCGCCTCACAAGATTCCGCGTCCGGCCCCGATAGACGCGACGAACCGGCTAGGAAGTCTGCGAGCTTCTCCCCGCGCTCCAGCTCGCCGCTCCTCCCGAATAGCTGGGCGAAATGATCATGAAACACCTTGCACATCTCCTCGGGTTCGTTTACTAATCGACCATTTGGGCCCGTCAAGGATCGAATGGTTGAGTTGTTGCCACGCTGGCCCTCTACCACCCGGCCCATCCGGCTACGTTGATCCCTTCCTGTCTCATTGCACGGATCTTAGCCCTAATAATGCACCCTTCATGTTTAGCTTGGAGATGTTGGTCTAGTGCTAACCTCGCCGCTAACACTTTCGATGCACGCCTGACCTCATTGCCTCCTCTATAGCCTTAACTAGTTCCTTTTCTACTTTGTTTCTAGCACTAGCTAGTTCTTTGCTAAACCTAATTGACTCAAATTTGATGGCTCTTTTCAGGGCGTACCACCATTTATTGTTGATAATGGATCCGGTTAACGCCCTCATTACTAATTGTTTAATCCGATTCCTGTAGGCTTCACAGTCCAATAGTGACTTGTTTAGCTTCCAGTAGCCGGTACCTCGTCTACACATGCTATCTATGTCGAACGTACAGGTCACTATTTGTGATCGCTGTAGCTGACGATATGGTGTTGTGGACAGCTAAGTATTTTCTTATCTTTCCTTCTAGTTATGATTCTATCGATATAAGATCTGGACCGACCCGTCGTTTCTTGCCCAGGTCCACTCTGGAATGTCTGGATGGTCCAGTCTGAATCTATCTGCCAATTCGAAACGACTTAGCATATCGTTGAGGTGAGGTAATCCCCTCGTATTTTTTCTTGAGCCAACATAATCTACGCTTGCATCGCAAATTATGTTGAAGTCACCTAGCAATACTAACGTACGACGTGCCAAGAAAATTCTCTAGGCTTTTGAAATACTCTTTCTGCCCGGCTTTTCCTTCGCAGGGAGCATAGACAGCGACCAGCCTGAACACTTTACCACTGCTGTGCGTCACATCCAAAACGACCAACCTGCCTTCCGGATCTATAAAGACAGTTCTAATCTCTAAATCCAGTTTTTCCTGACCAGCACTGCCACTCCTCCTCCCCCTCCCGTTCGACAGGGAGAAATGTATTTCTCGTAGCCGTTTAGAAGGGGCGAAAAAGCCTGCAGCCCACTCAGTCTGGATTCGGTAATACCACTACATCCAAACGATGCGACCTAAGGTCGTTAAGGAGGTAGCCTTGCTTCCAATACGACCCCAGGCCGCGAATATTTATACAACCGAGTTTAAACGAGAATGTGAAAATTAGTTGAATGTTAAAACTTACTGTTTTAACGAAGAGAGGGTGTAGTTTCACCCTCATCTTTTCTGTCTGTGAGTGTTGTGTTTTGCGAGGTCAGTTTTTTTGCGAATTGCTTGTACAGATGGCTTGAAAAGTTCATCTGTAACGGGCCTACGTCCTCCGCAAAAGATTTTTTAATTTCAAAATAATCCTCGTTATCTATCGTATAAAATTCTACATTTTCGGATATAATACTATTTATATCTGTTGCGATATATTTTTTCGCCGATTTCAGTAAATTAATTTTTTCCTTAATGGGTTATTGTTTTTATTTATCGCCGTGAAGGGTTTCTTTTTTTTTTGTTAGGTGATTGTGGAGGGGGCTGTGTGTGTGTGTTTGTGGGTGTGTGTGTGCTTGTAGAAGCGTTGTGTGTCTGTAGAGGTGTGTGCGTGCTTGTGGTAGGTGTGTGAGTGTTTGTGTGTGCTTTTTTTTCCAGTGTGTGTTTTTTTGGCTACGTGTGTGTTTGCGACTGTATTTGTGGGTGTGGGTGTGCTTGTCTGTGTCAGAGTATAGTCCTGTGTATCCGAAGAGGGTGGATTTTTCCGTTTCCGTCTTCTTTGAAGCTTCCACGTTAACCCACTCCTGGATGTTGTTGATGTTGTTGTCATCGTTTTTGTCGTTGTGTTGTTTTCTCCCGTTGTCGGCTGAATTTCGGCAATTGGGGTGCGCGACGTGGCTGCTATTTCTAGCGGTGAAGTTGTTTTCGGCGTCGTGCTTGCCTCTGTAGTATTTTCTTTCGCTGTCTTCTTGCAGCTCGACCGTATGTGGCCTTTCTCGCCACATTTATAGCATCTCGGGTTTCTTCCCTCGACTATTACCATCAAGGTGGTATCTCCAATGGTGAGGGAGCTTGGCAATTTTTCCAAGTCCGAGGGGTTCGCTTGGATCACAAGCTCTAAGTCCTGTCCATACCAGGTTGTGGGGCGATATCTTTTAGACTGAAGAATGGCAATTTCTTCCTCTTTGCCTAAGAGAATCGCTGCTGTTATAAAATCCACCTCGATTTCGGGCGGAATGTCCGTAACCGTTTTCTACTAGTTCTCATTCCTAAATAAAAGGTAAAAGAACTACCTCTTCCGACTTCAACGTTCTTGTTGAATGTTCCCTAGCTATTTCTTCGCTGGGGAAACGCACCTCTACCGTGCCGAAGCGACTACCCCTTGTTATAAATGTAGTTTGTTGCCATATCGGCCTCAAACATTTTTCAATGGCTTCAATTTTCTTATTTTTTACATTATACGTCTTGTATATGACAGTTTTTCTCTCCGTCGCGTAAATCAATTCACTGGGAGGGAACAACTTCACATTATCACCTTCTTTTTTTAGTAGTCCTTGGTATTTCTTTAATTCTTCCTTGTTGATGACTATATTTTCACAGGGGCGAGTTGCTGCACTCGCAAAATTTATTTTTGCCTTTTCTTGTCGTTTACTAACTTCGCCAGACATATTGTCGTCTGCTTTTGTGACGCTCGCGTGAGACGTCTCTTTCTTCTACCTTCCTCCTCCCGCATTTTCGCCTTCATGCCTTCAAACAAATTTTCAACGTTTTCCTCCGACTCGGAGGAGACTGGTTGCAAATTCATGTCTTTTCGTCACTTCCCCCTTGAAACAAGGGGGAAAGAACAGCAGAACTCTGCTGCAACAGCAGAAAAGAAGTGGCCTCGACGACCAAAACAGTAAATTTTCAAACTTTTCAGCACAAAAACAATCTTTCACTGCGGAGCAAAGAATAACACGACCGATCAGAGAGAGAGAGAGAGAGAGAGAGAGCTGAGAGAGAGAGAGAAGCAGGCATACAGACAGACAGAGATACAGACACAGAGAGAAATAGAGAGAGAAAGAGAGAGAGCAGACCGATTCGCATTCTCTGAATACAATCTATGACATTGCGGAAACTGAATATTCATTACAAGGAGGCTTCATTTGAGTTACTTCTAATGCACATAGTCTCATGTGTATGCAGAGTCTGTGGACGCACATATATAGAAACACTCACAAACAGCGATGAAATACATGCATTTGCATAGCGACGAAATATGCATTTCCACAGCAGGAGTGCAGGTTCATCCAAACCCACACACATGCACACACTAATTCCCATATCCAGAAATCAAGAGTTGTCTTAGTACAAACATAAACAAGAGCCTTTACACTTCGTTACGATCTGCTCGAATCCTGCAAAGAAAAAAATCTTAGAACCTGAATACTTACTCTACACACACACACACCCACACCGTCCACACCACATATGTGTATGTAATATATAATATATATATAATATATTATAGTATATATATAGATATAATATTGATATTTCTAAGTCTCTCTCTAAAGGAGACTACAGCAGCGGTACTGGATATTAGTAGTTATCGCAAAGCTAACATGGCAGTCCAGAAAAATAGGACGAATGCTGCAATTCATTAGCTCCAAGAGGCCATCGCCTCTAGCTAGCTATATGACACACGAAACCTGTGCCCATTATAACCTTCGAACAGGGGAGGTCAGCAGCTTCCCCTTGGTGGTCTGGCAACCACAGACTAGTTCCAGGGTATTTGCCCCTTATCAATGTAGAGCAGCCGAACCCAGCATGCGACGCTACTGCCCGTCTGTTCGAAGGATTATTTACGTAAGATTCAGTGGAATACATCCACTGGTTTTCATATATATATATATATATTGATAGAAATGGTAAGACAACAAAAGAAAGAAAGACACCTCGATATTATCTAAATAGAGGAATTTATCTGTAAATGTAATATGTGACAATTATTCGGTAGCCATGATAAAACTCTGAGTTTCGGATGTCGATGGACGGATAACTGAAGAGATGGCGGCGTGGATTTCCACCCCGACATCCGAACTCGGAGTTTTATCATGGCTACCGAATAATTGTCACATATTACATTTACACACAC
>NC_042998.1:57358958-57366458 GCF_006345805.1 Octopus sinensis | reverse complement strand
AATGTACTCATAAGTTTCTTCCATACACGTGTACATATACAATTATTGTGTTTGCGTGTGTGTTGTGGAGAATATATATGTGTGCGTGTGCGTGTGTGTGTGTGTTCTAGTAAGTGTGTCTGCATGCACGACTGTACGTATGTGGCTGTAGAACACGTGTGCACATCTATGCAATATATACGTTAATATATAATATTAAACAAACACTGTACACCACCGGCTGGATTCTCCACATTTTCCAGCACTCAAATTCCAAACACAATAGACAATAATTGTCCTTCAAGGTTCAACTGTGTTTTCGAACCCGGAACAGCATGATTGAAAAAAAAAAGCTTGCAAACCACGCAACTATTCTAGTATATACACACGTGTGTGCGTGCGTCTGTGCGTACGTGTGTTCTTGCATGCGCGCGTGTGTGTATACGCATGTGGGTGTGTGTGTATAGGTATATTTTCCATTCAGCCGCTTTCAATTTACTACAGGATAAATCCACAGGACACCGTCTGTGTTTGATGGAGGTTGATTGTTGGCAGAATTGGGTACGTCTAAGGCCGAGCGATTAGTCCTGCCTAATAATTTAGTTAAGAATATCTTAAGTTTGAAAGGCGGCGAGCTGGCAGAAACGTTAGCACGCCGGGCGAAATGCGTAGCCGTATTTCGTCTGGCGTTACGTTCTGAGTTCAAATTCCGCGGGGTCGACTTTGCCTTTCATCCTTTCGGGGTCGATAAATAAAGTACCAGTTACGCACTGGGGTCGATGTAATCGACTTAATCCGTTTGTCTGTCCTTGTTTGTCCTCTCTGTGTTTAGCCCCTTGTGGGTAGTAAAGAAATAGGTATTTCGTCTGCCATTTCGTCTGAGATCAAATTCGACTTTGCCTGTCATCCATTCCGGGTCGATAAATTAAGTACCAGTTACGTACTGGTGTCAATGTAATCGACTTAATCCCTTTGTCTGTCCTTGTTTGTTCCCTCTATGTTTAGCCCCTTGTGGGCAGTAAAGAAATAAGAAACGTTAGCACGCTGGGCGAAATGCTCAGTGGTGTTTCGTCTGTCTTTACGTTCTGAGTTCAAATTCCGCCGAGCCCCACATTGCCCTTCATTCTTTCGGGCTCAATAAATTAAGTACCAGATGGATACAGGGGAGTCGCTCTAATCGACTGACTCCTCTCCCAAAATTTCAGGCCTTATACCTGGAGTAGAAAAGAATATTTTAAAGGCGACGAGCTGGCAGAAACGTTAGCACGCCTGGTGAAACGCTTAGCGGTATTTCGTCTGTCTTTACGTTCTGAGTTTGAATTCTGCCGAGGTCGACTTTGCCTTTCATCCTTTCGGGGTTAATAAATTAAGTAGCTGTTACGTTCTGTGGTCGATATAATCGACCGCCCCAAATTTTGGGGCCTTGTATCTAGAGTAGTTAATAATAGAGTAGCAAAGAATATCTTAAATTTGAACGGCTAAGTTTTTCATGGGCCATTTGGATCGGTTCTCAGAGAATCAAAGTGAACAACTCTAAGCATTCTATCCCACATTCTAAATACTCTGGCAAATTCCTACCATTATAAACACGCAAACACACACACACAAACATACATACACACACGCGCGCACGCACACAAACACACACACACACACACGCACGTGTGGAAAATATTTTAACTCCACGATAGGTATTTTATTCATTATTCAGCGCATGCTTAATATATCAAATACATGAACGTATTAAGTAAGCATTACATACACGACAGATTGTTTCATCAAGAAACATAAATATACATACAAGAAATTGTTGTTTAATTAAATGAAAATAACTCGAGACTAAATATACATATTCTAGCGGGACGTAAATGTTTTTCGGGAAACTTCTTTCATTCGAGAACACAACTAGAAACATTGTCAGCTAGAAGTAAGAAAATTCCATTTTTACATGGAGAATATGCACCGGCGACAACATAGAGACAGCGAAAAGGTAGAGACTGTTTCATAAGCTTCTGGATAAATACCTATAGATACAAACAGAGAAAGAAATAGATAAGACGCTGGCAGATAGACATATAGATATAAAGAGACGTAGAGCAACAAACATATGTCGACCTGGCAGTTACTTAGATAAGCACAAACATATAGGCAGGATGGTACATATTAATAGACAGTCAGATAGACGGGTACAGAGAAATACACCAACAGGCGCATAGACAGAGGATATAGACAGACAGACACTCAACAGGCATATAGACAAATATAGACAACAGACGTGTAGATAGACAACTGACGAGTAGCTAGATAGACAACAGACATATTGATAAACAGACATAGAAAGACAACAGACAAGTAGATTGACACCAGACAGTTAGAGACAAACGTATAAACAAAGATAGACAATAGACATAGGCAATAGATATAGATAGACAACAGGCGTAGATAGACAGCATATATAGATAGACAACATACAGAGATAAATAGCAGACATAAATAGACAACAGATATAGACAGACAGCAGACATGGACAGACAACAGAAATAAATAGACAACAGACATAGATAGACAACAACCATAAAGAAACAACAGGCATAGGTATGCAACATACATAGGCAACAGATATAGATAGACAACAGACACAGAGAAACAACAGACATTGGCAAGAGATATAGATAGACAACAGACATAGATAGACAACAGAAAAACACACAAGAACAAGATAGACGTGACGACAAATGGATGCAGGGATATAAATTCATAGATATATATATTGAAACATAGACAAATAGCTATATAGCCATAGATAGAGAGGCAGATATGCGAACATAGCCGATTTCACACATAGAAATATAGTGCTACAGAGAGAGATATAGATAGGAATGCAGATAGAGATATATGGTTATAGAGTGCTAAAATAGATATATAAGGATAAATAAATACATACAGCGACAGTGGATAGATGCAGAGAAAGACACATAGATAGATAAACAGTTATAAATAGAGAGATAGAAATATAATGTTGTGCTATATAGAATCAGACAAGCAGTTAGCTAAGTAGTGTAGATTATATCTGTTCTTTAGATTATACAAGGATACATTTCAAATTGAACTTCCTCTTTCACAAGTCCGTCACGTTGAAACAAAAAAAGTTAGGTGTTATCAGATATATGGTTATTCAAAATGTAATGCACTTCAATACATCTGTATCTAGCTGCCTGACGCATGTGCATATAAATTATTTGCATCAAATATATATATATATATATTACATGTCAATAATTATATGCACATGCATATATATATATATATATATATATATATATATATATATATATATATATATACATATATATAATATTATGTATATATATATACATATATATATATGTGTATATATATATGTATATTATATATACATATATATATATGTGTATATATAATATATAATATATATATATACATATATATATATGTGTATAATATATATATATATATATATATATATATATACATATATATATATGTGTATATATATATATATATATATATATATATATATATATATAATATATATATATATATATATATAATATACATATATATATATGTATGTATGTATGTATGTATGTATGTATGTATGTATGTATGTATAGTCTTAAGAGTACATTATCGCGTACGGGTAGTTATTGTGCTGGCGCGCGTGGTTTTGTGTTTGTATCAGTTTTGATTGCTTTTGATTTGTTGCTGTTAATGTTTAACTGCCCGCCGTATCTCATCGAGGACACGCGTATAATGACAGACCTTCCAACCATGACCATCCAATTTTTTTTTCTTTAGACATAATGAGGATTGCGTTATTTCACGCATATTTTTTTTTTTTCATTTTCTAAGACAATACGGCACGATTTGAGGGAATTTTGTCAGCAATTTCTAGCAGATAATAGGTTCGGGTATGTACGTTTTGTTTTGCTTGTTTATGCATTTATTTATTGCTTTATATTGTTTTCGTTTGAGTTAGTGTGATGTCATAGATATCTTCCAACTGAATGAGTGTAATGACTTAGAACAACTAATGCGTAAACACACGCACACACGCACACACGCACATACATATGCGCGCGCACACACAGGCATACAAAACTGAAAGTGAAAGAAAAACATCATAGAAATATCGCTATATAACATATAATTATATATACAATTTTCGTAGCTTACCTTATATATATTTTTAAGTAATCCTTAGTAGATAATCCTTAGGGATAATCCGTGCCTTTAATCTTCTCTTTTGCATTTACTAACTGCAGTTTGGACTCGGAACGTAGTTATTGTTTATAAAACAGCGAAATATAAAGGGAGTGAGCGCACAATCACGTCTGCAAATATTTCTACTGTACACTTTATGGAATATGTTTAAAAGTAAAACTGGTTCTGCATATATGTAGAGGCATATATATACGTCCATATATAAATACATATATTTATATATGTATGCCTGTGTGAAGTGGGATTTTCTACTTATATTATACATATATATATATATATATATATATATATATATATATATATATAATATAAATATATATATATATATATATATATATACACATGTATGTATATATGAAGTATGTATGTATGTATGTACGTATGTTGTATGTTTTGTTGTATATGTATAAATGTATGTATGTATATGTGAATGTATGTATGTATGTATGTATGTATGTATGAGGTAAAAACAATCAGCTGTTTATCTGTTTACTACACGACATATATATATTAACTATAAATTAACCCCAGTTTTTTCTTTTCCTTCCATACCACTGAAAGGTAGATTTTATATCGTATAAGGGGAAAAATAAAACTATGCCGTCACTTCCTACAGAGTGAGTTCAACTAGCGCAAACATGAACAAAAAATAAAGATATAAATAATTAAAAATTGAAGAATAACAAGCTTCGCGCTGTACTAATATTTTCTTCATTATCTCAAATAAATTAATTTGTAAGAATCCTCTAAAAGTAATTTCATCTAGTTAGCAATGTTCCATGCTTATAGAAGGAAACGTCTAGACGAGTGTGTCTGTACATATAAATAAATATGTGTGCGTGCGTATATGATAGTGTGCGATTGTCAGTGTATGTATGTGCGTGTGTGTGCCTCTATGCATGTTTATTATATTCGTGTCATATATATGTGTCTGTTTGTTGTATGCATATGTATGCTCACTGGTCCGCGTATGTACGGATGTATATACGTGCATTCGATCATCTGGAAAGATATTTCCGTGCGCACACTCCACTGACACACACGCACAAACGCACACACACACACACACTTATATAGATGAACGTACACATGCACTTATACTCACATACTGTAATACTCACCCACACACCTAGGCTCTCATTTTAAATGTGCATAAGAATCGTAGTGAAAGCCGTATTACTACTTGATACATTACGATGAATCAATATTGTTTTCACTGGTATTTCTCTTGATTTCGTTACATAAGTTTATCTAAGTAGATTAATAATAATAATAATAATAATAATAATAATAATAATAATAATAATAATACTTTCTGCTATAGGCGCAAGGCCTGAAATTTTGCGAGAGGGGATTAGTCGATTACATCCACCCCAGTACGTGACCGATACGTGTTTCATCGACCCCAAGAGGATGAAAGGCAAAGTCGACCTCGGCAGAATTTGAAGCATTTCGTCCGGCGTGCTAACGATTCTTTTCTACAACTAGACACAAGGCTCAGAATTTTGGAGGAGTGGGCCAGTCGATTAGATCGACCACAGTACACCAACCGGTAACTAATTTATTGACACCGAAAGGTTGAAAGGCAAAGTCGACCTCGGCGGAATTTGAAGCATTTCGTCCGGCGTGCTAACGATTCTTTTCTACACTAAGCACAAGGCCCAGAATTTTGGGGGAGTGGGCCAGTCGATTAGACCGACCACAGTACACCAACCGGTACCTAATTTATTGAGCCCGAAAGGTTGAAAGTCAAAGTCGACCCCGGCGGAGTTTGAACTCAGAACGTAAAGATAGACGAAATACCGCTAAGCATTTCGCCCGGCGTGCTAACGATTCTGCCAGCTCGCCGCCTAATAATAATAATAATAATAATAATAATAATAATAATAATAATAATAATAATTGTAGTAGTAGTAGTAGTAGTAGTAGTAGTAGTAGTAGTAGTAGTAGTAATGTGATGACATGCTTCAGTTAAATTGGCCTTTGTGGAATCTGTTCTAGCCTGAATTTTCTTCCTTTGTTTTGTTTTCAAACATTCTCAGGTGGTAAGAAACAGGTGGACGAAGTACAGAGAGGAAAAGAAAAGAGGGGAGAGAGAGAGAGAGAGAGAAAGAACAATTTGGTGAATGAAATGAAACAAAAGCGATAAAAGTTCTTCTTCATAATTGAATTATTATGCATCTCTTTCTTTTTCTCTTTTTCATTTTCGCGAAGGAAAATCTTTTTAAAGTACATATTAATTTAGCGAGAAAGAGAGAGAGAGAGAGAGAGAAAAACACACACACACACAGAGCGGGAGAGAGACAGAGACAGAGACAGACAAAGACAGGGACAGATAGAGAGAGAGAGAGAGAGGGATGGAGGGGAACAAAAAAAAAACGCAAAAGAAAACTTAAGTACTAAATTGCATAGCAACTGTTTGTTAATTACGCGCGCGCACACCCAGAGCAATTGGTACAGAGGGAGACACACAGAAAGAGAAAGAAGTGGGGGATCTCGAAGAAGATAGGCAGAAAGACAAGCACCGAGAGAGAAAATAAAAATATAAAACACTTAACTTGCGTAACACCTGTAGAATATGCACACTTAAAGCTAAGTCAGTATGAAGTGCTTATAGAGATGTGTCGGTAAGCATTCTGACGCGAATCTAATGGGAAAATCTAGAATTACTTTCAATTAGGACTATCGCACTGCCTTTACTAACAATTACACAGCTTTAAAATAAATCCGTTAGTTCTTGAGAAATTGTATTTATTCATTTTTATAAGACAAATCTGTTGCGCGCTTTCTCATTTTAATTCTATCATTAACGTTGTTTTCTCTTCGCTACACGCGCACATTACACACACACACACATACGCATACACACATTTATATACGTACATACATACATACATACAAAGCGTGTGCACGTGCGCGCGCATTTATACGTCCGTATGTGTAAGCTTGTGTAGGCCAATGTGCGTATATGTATGCCTCTGCTTGTGCGCGTGCGTGTATACGTACGTGTGTGAGTACGTGTGTGTTTGTTATGCGCGTGTGACTGTAACTTTTTTTAACGATTCTAATTAGTGTTGTTTAACCCCAAGTCAGCTCTGGTCAAAATATGTTCCAGCCATGACTAACTCGTATTAATCTTATTTTCTCGTATATTCAAAATGAACAATATCTAATGTATGATATTTTCTTTTTCTTTTTTTCTAAAGAGATTGTGTATATAAACTGAGTGGGGTTTAGCTACTATTTTTTGGATCTAGT
>NC_042998.1:57343958-57351458 GCF_006345805.1 Octopus sinensis | reverse complement strand
GATAGTTAATGTAAGTAAGTAATTCTCTTGTCTCTTAAACGCGAAATGCTTTTGAAAATCTTGTGCCAACGGCGGAACCAGCATGCGGACGATCAGTCTGCTAGAAATAGCAGATAACTACCTCTAAACACACCCACACCGCCTTGAAAAGAAACTGCACATTGCAGTATGTAGTCCTAGACATGAATTTAAAACCAAACAGAGATGGTCACATTTAGCACGTCTTTGATCATAAGTCTGCTCAATCAGAACTGACCTGAGGGCAAATAATATCTTGACGTTGCAAGATTAAATTGCATCTTCACCCCGAAGTGAGAATTTAATTAGCAGAAGCCCAATATTTAAGTCAGTGAAAAGAAGGGAAAATGGGCGTTGAATTCGGGGAGTTGTTGAAGCACCAGGTAGAATGATTTATAGGATCTGTCTATTCTGAGTTCAAATCTTGCTGAGATCGACTTTTTATGTTATCCTTTCTGAGTAGACAATTAGGGAAAGAAAGATAAAGATAGCATAGACTCTCTCTCTCTCTCCTCTCTCTCTCTCTCTCTCTCTCTCTCTCTCTCTCTCTATCTATCTATCTATCTATCTATCTATCTATCTATTCCTTCTACTCCTCCCTCTCCCCCCCTCTCTCTCTCTCTCTCTCTGTATACATATATATATATATATACATGCTTCTTATAATAATTACTGGTATCCTTATATATTACTATATTTTATGTATGTATGTTATAATTATCAGTTTAATATATAAATAAGTTAACATTTTAATGTCCAAAAGTTGATGAACCACCTATTGTTCTCCTCCATCTTCTTATTTGTTATATATATATATATATATATATTTATTATATAGAAGGAGCTTCTACAGGACTAGAACTGTTTCATTCAAGAGAAATCTTAATTTTACTCTGCTATGTATTGAGTACCTTATTTACTGTGGTTAACCCCGAATCAACCCAGGACCTACATATATATATATATATATATATATATATATATAAGTGAAAATGCATTAAATACTACAAAACGTACACGTAGGACACATGCCAGTACCCTAATTCTTTATGTTATCGACCGAAAATGCCAATACCTAGTTTCATGCCTTTAGCAATAAGACTAGGAACTTCGTATATCGGCGGCACCCACAAGCTTTATGTAGGATTAGGACTCAAGGCAACAAAATAATACAGTGTGGACGTACGAAAGTAGGCAATAGTAACTTGAAACGATAGACGAAGACAATAAACAAATAATTCCTTAGGGCCAAATACGAGAATGATGATTTAACGCCTGGAACAAATTCTCAAATGAATATAACGAACAGAATTGAGAAGAGAGGAGAAAAAAGTTAATGGGATCACAACATTTATACTGAAGTGGACGCCTGTTGCAGGGCCCAGCTATGATTTTCTTCAGGTCGAGTTGCCCATCCCGCCGCTCAAAAGGTCCCTGAATACGGATTGTTTAAGGATGTTGAATGAACCACCCATGTTTCCAAAGGTGCATATCAAAACCTCCAAACCTCAAAGAATCCCTCTCAACACATGGCTATGATGCTCCCCCACTACTTCTGCTTGTGATCAGAGATGCACATATCGTCAGACACTAAGGGACATGCTCAACTGGTTAAGGTCAAACAACTGACAAGGAAATCTGTGGTATTGAGCAGAATATTTGCTGTAGCCCATTTTTTATACCAAGACAAAATAATATACATGATAACACTTCCAATCAGTTAAGATCAGAAGCCATGAGAGCCACTGCCTGGTACTGCCTCAGGGCATATTTATTATTATTATTATTATTATTATTATTATTATTATTATTATTATTATTATATTGTTGTTATTATTATTATTATTATTATTATATAGCTTTATTATTCTTGAAGTCTGTTATAGTCGGTTCATATTATCCAACGCAGCTGTAGTGTGGAATCGATAATTAAACGCTAGTCATTGAATGTAATCAGAATAAAATCATCATCATTAATTAAAACATTTGTTTCACTTGAATTCTCCCAGCACCTTCATGCAACAAATTAATGTATATGAACTAATGTGAACCTCAGAAATGTCTATAATATTCTTTTTCGTGTATGACTTAGTTGCCCTTACAAAATTAAGTTTCCAAACAAAAGAATTCAGAAAACGCGAATTCGTATGATTGCTTTATATATTTATTTAGATGCAGATACGGTTGTGTAAGCATGGAGTTCGTTTTAAAGCCATGCACTGTAACTTGAGCAAGCGTTTTTACCTATAGCCTCGGGGTATAGTAGCAGCGTATGGATGTGGTTGCATGTATGTATGTATGTATGTATGTATGTATGTATGTGTGTAGGTATATATTATATATATATATATATATATATATATATATATATAATATATATATATATAAATTATACTATTTTATATAGAAATTGTTAACATTAAAAATACTCAGAAACAGGCCAGAATCGAAGTGCTCACATTGAGCTAAGTTCCAATTTATAATTTGAATGGAGGCCATACGAACGGAAAACTAGAGGAACATGACCTATTATTCAATAGAATATTCAGTATATATGAGTACTTTCTTCGACAGTAATAAATCAGTATAAAGTTCGAAATAATATTAGTATTAAAAACATACACGCATATAAAATATTTAATATTTAAAAAAACAAGTAAATATTTAAAAATTCGTAGGCATTTAAAAAATATATAAACACATAAATAGATACATAAATAGATATAAAAAACGTCGATTTGATATAAGACAGTGAATTATAAATTTCACACGATATGAAATAAAAGAATGATAATTTACAAGTTACATCTCAAGCATATAAAAATGTTTAAAAGCACGTAGGTATTTAAAAATATATAAACATATTTATAAATACGCAGACAAAATAGAAAACATCGATATGATATAAGACATAGTGAATTATTAATTCACACGATAAGATACAAAGGAATAAAAGGTTTCAAGTTACAACACGAAGGCCAGTGGAAAGTTTGAAACTATAAATCATTAAAAGTTTCATCGACGGACCGTTTCGGAGACGTGTCAGACAATATGATATAAATTTCATATATATATATATATATAAACAATTGCAGCGCGGAAGGTGTTTATAAGCCATTTAAGAAACACACAAAAACTGTTAGATTCACTTCAACATTTTAATTTCATTTGTCAAAATATTTTCGTAGCTTTATGACCGCGACTTGTTCACTGACAAAATTCTGTGCTGCATCTCTAATGTGACGCATCAGGCCACATTGATAAAACCGTGGAATCCTTCTCTCCACTCTAACTTTCAATGTGTGTTGTATCATCTTTTCCAAATTCTCCTTCGCGACCTATATCACCATTTCAAGGTTTTGTCCTTTCTAATTCCTAAGAGGCGTTCTTGTAGCCTGCAGGACCACCAATTTCTCCTCCATGCAGTGTGGCAGTCACCAGCCGGGCCACATTCACTTCTGGTGGTATGTTTTCCACCCAAAATCTGGAATCACGTCTCCCAAGATACAGAGGCAGAATTACCACTTTGTTTGTCTTCAGTTGTGTGGCTGAGGGCAGTCTGGTAGTTACTATTTCTCTAAACTGCACCTCCACCGTTCCATATTTCCATCACCTAGCAAGGTATATTTCCTGCCAGACTGACCTTAGTGCATTTTCTACCTGTGCCTTCGACACCACTTTAATTTTACTTGTTTCCACTGCATAGGTTCTGTAGACAATCTTCCTTTCTTTCTTACCCTTTAATACTTCTTTAGGGGCAACACCTTCACATCGTTCCCCTCCCTTTCAAGTATTTCCTTAAACTTGCTCAACTCCTCCAGATTAACTTCCCCAATCTTTCCTTTAGCCCCCGCTGCATGGTTCCTAATTTCCATCTCCTTGTCTATATTTTAAAGCATTCCGCCAACTCCTCCTCAGACGAATCAAATTCTGGGGAAGAATACTTTAACTTCTCATAACTTCTCGTTCGACGCCCCTCCATCACACAAGAGGAAAAACGTCGTACACCCAAAAAAACTCGCACACCCCAAAAACACGACCCTCTCGCACAAAATCAGCAAACCAAATGAATCCTGAGAAACCGGAAGCAAGCTTCTTTATTTCATTAAATTATCCATAAAGGCCTTACACAAAGAAAGAGGAAGCTGCGGGCTGGACACAGATATAATGTTATATGAGATGAAAAGTAAAAGTGATGTTTAATGGAGGACACAAGCAACGCCCGCCGATCGTTTGTTTCCTGAAAACATTGTTCTCTTATATATCATGTATGAGGCAACAAACCTCGTACAACTGTTCATAATGTTCATTGATACAAAAAGGAAGCATTACGCCTCTTGCTTTGGTAAACAGAGTAAGGTTTCAAACCCCTCATCAATTCATAACACTGAGGCTTTTCAACCTCTTATCCACATTCCTCCGCCATCACCGCCGCCTCATTCAAGCACAAAGCGGGTGGTGTTTCGACGTCGCCCGACAACAAGAGATATTCCTCATTGAGCCCCTCCAGCCTACGCAACACGGGCAACGTTATGACCTCCAGAGCTATCTGCGGAGGCCATTCGGGATCCCGTGTGCAGGTCAAAGCTACTCCCATATGGTGCTTTTCCAATACTTTCTCCACATCTCAGCCTCTGTAGAAGACCAATAATTCGTCTTCCTCTGGGTTCGGGGTAGTCACTTCTACTGTCGGCAGCACAATTCCCACCGACTCATCCCCTGCTGGTGGCACAACCCCACCGACGAAGTTCCGGGACATTCCGGTACTATGTCACCTACTGCCGGCAATGTCCTGTTTCTCTTCCTCTTCCTATTTTTTCTTCTCAACTGAGGGAGGGTGCGTCTCCTCCGTGAGGGGGCGATTCGCCTCCCCTCCCTCATCCCTAGGGTCCTTCGGTGAGCACCCATTGTTGCTCCACTTCTTTGAAGAGTCCGCCGCCTCCTCGGCCGCCTTCGTTCCCTCTTCTACGGAGGTCTGAACCAACTGCTCCACGACATTACTTTGTTCCTAGGGATCCAGGCTCCAGGCGACGATGATACCCGGTGAAGGTGACCGGATACCCGGAGAAGCACGGAATACCTAGAAACGGCCATTTTCAAAATATCCAGAATTACCAGATTCTTGGCTGATTTGGTCCACAGGGTCAAAACAGCTTTTGACCCCATGGAAGTGAGTTTCTTATTTCTTTACTGCCCACAAGGGGCTACACACAGAGGGGACAAAAAAGGACAGACAAACTGATTAAGTCGATTATATCTACCCATTGCGTGAAATACCTATTTCTTTACTACCCACAAGGGGTAAACACAGAGAGGACAAACAAGGACAGACAAAGGGATTAAGTCAATTATATCGACCCCAGTGCGTAAATGGTACTTATTTAATTGACCCCGAAAGGATGAAAGGCAAAGACGACCTCGGAGGAATTTGAACTCAGAACGTAGCGGCAGACGAAATACCGCTAAGCATTTCGCTCGGCGTGCTAACGTTTCTTCCAGCTCGCCGCCTACTTTTTTTTTACCACACAGGCAACCCTGCACCCATATATATATATATATATATATATATATATTATATATATATATATATATATATATATATATATATATATATATACATGGGGGTGTATACATACATGTATGTGTGTGTCCATGTAACTTAGTGTTTTAGTAAAAGATAGCGATAGAGGTAAATCGATTTATTCGACTAATCCCTTCAAGGCGGTGCAATAGCATAGCCAGTGTCCCATTACTGAAAACAAATAATAAATATTATAAATTATCTGAATGTAAATATGAAAAAGAATTGTGAAATAACGTATCTAACTGTACGAATCTTCCCATAATGATAAAATTAAATGCTTTTATTTAAAACAAAATCAGACTATATTAAAATGTGAACCCGTGTGAAGTGTACAACGTGGGATAATGTTTTTTATGACTATTTACATACGTGAAAGTCAGATGATAGTCTGCTAGGGAGATAGAACAGGTAGAGGAAAAGATAGATAGAGAGATGGATAGACGACTAGACATATGGATAGAAGGATGGATTGACAGGTGGATACATGGATGGATAGATAGATGGATTGGTGGATGGATAGATAGATAGTTGGATAGATGGATGGGTAGATAAGGTAAAGCAGCCAATTAATTCATGCACTGACGCGTGAAAGCTACCCACCATTTATACAGGTGAATGAACTAACAATTATATCGCCATTATATATTCTTTAGACACTTTTCTTTAGAAAATAACGTTTTCTTATAAAATATGCCATCTTTAAAATATTTCTTTAAAACAAATTTTCTTCCAGGAAAGTATATTTTAATGGCATATTCCTTAGAATAAACCATGAATATTTATAAATAAAATTTTATAAACGACCGAGAATCACACAAACTGAAATACCAACTGAAAACATATTAAAGTAAGAGCTAAAAATAAACAAAAATATGATTAAATGTGCATACATTATTTACACCTGAATTGAACTAAGATTGAACTTTGAAATTCTTCGAAAGATAGAAACACAATTCAGGTAGGCAATGATCTACCCTTCTCACGTTGAAAATTTTAACAGCAATTATCTAATTTCGTTTTTGCGTGTGAATTATAATTGAAAATAACAATAGCAACATTTTTATGTAAAGAGAGGATACCTTACTGCATAGATATTTTTATATTCACACCAAACGTATAGTAAATAACTTCGCTTTTTAAAAACCAAACATTCAATAGACTCGTTTCTTTGGATGATGTGTGGTGAGATAACATAATCATCCATAACGCACCATGTGTATTTCTGTTACACACTCACACAAACACACACACAAGTGACAACTTGCTGGGACTGCCTGTCGGTGACGGTCGTTTAGAAAAAGCGCGGGCTAAAACTACGCGCCTTCACTAGTCGGTTAAGGTGAGACAGTGTCAGGTGACAACTTGCTGGGGCTGCCTGCTGGAGTCTATGCGGCAGGTATTTAAATGGAAAAATTTGACAAGACAGTCAGTCACCGGCTGACACTCGCTGACGATACATCGGAGAGGCCAGGGAACAAAAGAAAGAAGAAAGAAGACATGCACCCAACACCAGAGCTGAAGACACCTCCGAAAGGGGGGCTCACCACGTCGAAACGGTAGAGGAGTAGGAGCCGAAACCGGACGTGGCTCCTCCTGATGATGTCTTAAGCTAACTGGATCCTATAAAGGAGCTGTTGTGGTAGCAGACCACGAAACACGGTTGTAATTCCTCCTATACATACTAATATATTGATAGATGGATAGATAGATAGATAGATAGATAGATAGATAGATAGATAGATAGATAGATAGACTCGCACAATATATATTCATTATATAGGCCATGAAGGCCTTACATAGAAGGGAAGCTACGGGCTGGACAGAGACATAATATTATTAAATGACAAAGGAAAATGATGATAAAGGAAGGCAACAACCAACGCCCACCGATTGCTGCT
>NC_042998.1:57331458-57338958 GCF_006345805.1 Octopus sinensis | reverse complement strand
TAAAGTTCTAACAGTGCAAATCTAATTCTGAAAACTCTTACGACCCATACACTCATAACAACCATTTTGACTGATTGTGCCAAGCGAGGTGTTTTCATTCTACTCTTTATTCTCATCCTACCAGATAAGGCATTACATATGAAATGCCTTTACATTCCAGAGTCATTGTCTTTTTCTATGAACGTCAATACGTATCTCTCTCAGAGTTGCAGGAATTGAATTGACAAATTGATGATTCTCTTGTGGTCAGCTTTATGTTGTATGCTTATCCATAGGGCCAATCAGACTTCTTTTTACCAGGGCTTCAGATTGCTGTAAAATGAATGTCTGTCCACAGCTCTTGATTTAAACACAATTTTGTTAGAATTGCTTCTATTTTATATGTTGTATAACAAATTAGAATTACAATGAAATATACGAAGTCACAAAATATAGTATTTTCTTATGACACAAAATTCTATAAAATAAATACATACAGCAACGAAAGCTTCAAACTTGATAGAAACATGGAAAAATTCAACTTTAGAATATAGCTCATTAAAATAAACTATTATGCAAATATATCATTTTAACAGAAAAAGTACTGCATAAAATTATGTATAAGTAACGTCATTTAGGCTTATAGTAAAAGGTTATACCATATTATATAACATAATTTAAATATTTATATATATCATGTATGTAAATATATATCTGTGTGGGTGTGGGTGGGTGTGGGTGTGGGTGGGTGTGGGTGTGTATGGAGGAAGGGGAAGGAGTGTATGTATGTATAACTTATATTCTATATGCTACCTTTTACTAAAACGCAGACCACACATCATATGCTTCCAAGCGCAACAAATTTCTCATCTCTTACATACCTTCCACTTTTACGGTCCAGGCTACACTCATTACTCTAACTTTACTCCGAAAGGTAGCGCCTTCTTACATATAGATTCCACTCTCCCATTCTCACCTCCCTCACCTGGATATAAGCGATAAAAGCTTACAATTAATCTAGATTTAAGTCCTCCTCATTTATCACCCGTCCTCAATATATCTACTGCTTCTAAAACTATCAGAGCCTGCCATAAAACTATCCTGCCATCAACAACATTTCACCCACATGTTTTCGTCTACATATTTAGCTCTATTCTCTACGCTTCGAATCGCGCTTAGTGAACCTCATATTCCAAACTGACACTGGCGGTGCAGATACCGATTTCTTGGTAATCTTTAAAGAACGCATTCAGCTAATTTCATTCCCTAAACGCATCCCTGGCAACAAAATAACACTCCAAACATGCCTGACGTCTTTCACATCTCCAATCCCAACATCTACTAGAAGCTCCACTTTCAATCCTAATAGGTTAATTACAATTTTTTTTATCATACACCTCACATTGCTCTTCCCACACGGCCTCAGACTCAACATGGAGCCCTACATCAGGTTCTTGGAGCAGGTAGTGCTGCCCTGGGTCAAGAAGGTGGCTGCTAGAAGATCCTATGACTGGCAATAGGACTCTGCACCATGCCACATAAGCAGGAGAACCCAGTCATGGCTGTGAGATAATTTCTGCGACCACATCACCCCTAAAATCTGGTCACCTAACTTCCCAGACTGCAACCCCTTGATTATTATGTGTGGGGCGCAGTCGAGCGAGAGACTAACAAAACTCCTGGTAACATCAATGATGAAATGAAGGCAAGGATTATGGCAGTTTAAACACCAACTTCAACAAGGAGATCGTCCAGAAAAATTGCAGAAGCTTTGGAAGTCGTCTGGAGGCTGTGGTTGAAACTAATGGCAATTTTATTGAATAAATTTACTCTTTAGTATTTCAAGAAATTTTTTTGAAAATTTGGAAAAGATATATGTTAAAATGAGACGTGATTGCTATTTTTATTTTTGCGTAATTTAGACGAAAATATATTCACTGCACCCTGTATACATATCTATAGAAGGAGGTACTGAAAAAAAATTCATGGCTTTAAGTGTATCACGAAAAGCAAAGTCCTGGTTGAAGGCCCAAATTTCCGAGTTCTTTTACAGGGCTTCGAAATACTGAAGCGCTGCAATAATTCTATGACTCTGAGAGTTGAATATGTTGAATAGAATCATAAATAAACTATTTTCCTGTATTTTCTTTTACCTACAGCCGTGCCCCTTTTAGTACCCCCGCGTTTCTCCACTCATGAATTAATATGTAACTTCAGTTTTATCCGAATATTTGTTTTAATATCTTAACATATAGAGTCTCTTGTTCCAACTATATTGAGATATTCAATTCCTTTGATAATATAATTAGTTTTATATCAAGATGTCGGCAGTATGTTGATATGGATATTTATATATCAATATATTATCGCATTTTATATATTACGCTATTTAATTTGTTGAGTGTGTGTGTGCGTGTGTGCATGCATGCATGTGTTGTCTAGCCAGAATTAAATTCGTTAGTCAGTGTTCATTATTGCTACACATGAGTATAATAAATGGACTTAGTTCAATCAGTGCGTATGACTCCATCTGATTGCGGCGTCTTATACTATTTACTGTTGCTCAGTTATCTTGACAACGCTGACGTCACTCTCATAAGTGATTATCCAATATTTTAAACATAATTTCATAAGTTAGAAATGCCATTTACTTAGCTCAAACACATAACTCTCATATAATGATTAATGAAAATTAACTTCAACGTGAAAAAGACAGATGTTAGATAAAATAATTATTGTAATATTACTACTTGTAAATATATTAGTAGTAGACGATGATTTTTGTTTACCCCAGGCCAGCTCGAGCTACACGAGGAAAAGAAATATGATGAAAGATGGTCTTGCTATGACCATCCTGTTTTTTTATGTATTTTATATTTCACAGCATTATCTAACGTGCTCTCTTTAAAAGACAATTGTGCATGACTTGAGGAAACGTTTGCTTGCTTCTAGCAGGTTTAACAGGCACCTAGTCGCCTCACACGCTGGTTCGTAACTTTAGATACCAATTGTGCTGGATTTATTTATTGATCAAGATGGATAATTATGACTTTAATTAATTGATCTATTGTAGGTTCTGTTCTGCCAACATCACTGGAGAAGATGATCGCAATAATAAAACGCAACACTTGAAATGTTAGCATTTGCTAATAATGTATTTCAAATGTATTTATAACTTGAAATCTCGTTGAAGCGAGAGTCTATCTTCTTTTATTTATTTTTCTTTTCAAGATTTCTTTTTTATTTTTTGGTTTAGATAATATGTTGTTCTCATGGCTTTCGTAGATGCTTAGAAACCAGCGAGGTCAATCCGGTATATTTTGTTTAATCTTTATATTTTCATTAAATATTTTTTGATGTGGAGACAAAAAGAAGGGCCATGGTACTCGCAGGCATTTGAGTCAGTTAAATTCGACGCATTTCATATTACTCTTAAATAAGTGTAGACCTACGATAAAGAGAGAATTATGAAGATAGACGTAGTTTACACAAGGCTTGTTATGGTTCACGAGAAGAAAATAGACGACTGAATTGAGATTACCCAAGAGAAAACGGTACGAAATTAACGAGTTATAAAGGATAGAGGATACTGTAGTTGCAGTAGAAAAGGTACAATGAGAAGATAGCATGTCTTTGAATCAGTGTTTGAAGTATGTGAATGAATTGTAGCCAATCCAACCGATGATATTGTTCTGAAGGTATGACAAAACATATTCCTGTGTGCTGCGGCAGAGCAGTGCTATATGTACGGACAGGATTTCATTAGGGCGGATTATATTATCTGCTTGAAATAACAGTTAAATAATCCTCAAATTAGATACACCTGTTTTAAAAGAGAAACAAAGGAATGTTTTATTAATGTCTTAACTACTCTACGTCTCAAGAAAAGTTTGACATAATCTGTCTTGTATTTCACTTGTTTCAGTCATTGGACTGTGACCATGCTGGGCCAGCCCTTTAGTCGAACAAGAAGACTCCAGTACTTTTTTTCAGGTCTGGTACCTAGTCTATAGGCCACATTTGCCGAACCGCTATGTTACGGGAATGTAAACAAACCAACATCGTTTGTCAAACGATGTTGGAGGACAAACACAATGACATAGACACACATACACAAACATTTATATATATATATATATATATATATATATATATATATAATATATATATATATATATATATATATATATATATATAAGTTAAATTACTTGGGAAATTGAATTTGTAAATCAATCAGGTACAACCCTTCAGCATTACATGCATCTGCATATCGTACCCTGGGTTCTTCTTTATCATATATTTATATATTTATCTAGAAATATACAAAATATCTAATAAAAGTAAAAAATTATTCAGTTTTGGGATTAATAGATATACGGGTATTCTATTTCAAATAACACAAGAAAATAACCTAATGAGTATATCTGAAAGTAAACTCACGGTATCCATTTGCACATCATAAAATAATACCTAAAGGACATAACCATTATACCACCAGATTATATACTATACTTCTTTAATTATCTAGTACTGTAGTTACTACTAAATTATCTAAATATGAAGGAACTACACGGGTTTCAGGATTGGAAGATTTCAATATATACATACACACAATTGTATACATGTATATATCACGTGATCACGTGACCGACCAGACCATCAGATGTTGTTACACATCGCTGGTCACAATGCGTTTGCATTGTTTTAGCCTTCGAATGACGCCACCCCGCTGGTTAAGCGAGCAGGCCAACAGAAGAAAGAGTCGGAGAAAGAGTGGTGAAAGAGTACAGCAGGGATCACCACCCCCTGCCGGAGCCTCGTGGAGCTTTTAGGTGTTTTCGCTCAATAAACACTCACAACGCCCGGTCTGGGAATCGAAACCGCAATCCTACGACCGCGAGTCCGCTGCCCTAACCATTGCGCCTCCACACATGTATATATATGCATATATAAATACATATGTGCAATCATCAGACTTACAATTATTCCAACACATTCTATTCCAAATATTATAATGTTAATTTTACATCCCTTTCAAAAATAAGAAATAAAATTAAGCATTAAAGATTAAAATTAAAAATTAAAATTATACTTTGTAATATTAAAAATTAAAATTTATATATCATACATTATAAACATGAATTAGTATATATATATATCAACCTAGTAAAATCAAGTATATAATGTCAAATACAAATTATAAGATATAAAAGTATACTTCAGAATAAAAATGTGAAATATATTAAGAAAAATTCAAATATATATCTTCCTTTTTTGCTGTTACCAGGATTACTTTTCAAAATGGCAATTAGCGGAAGAAGATAGCGGGGAACTATGGGAATTTATAAGTGATTAGTACCAGGGGGGAGGGGCAATTACCCTATGCATAGTTTAAATTTAAACTATCCTCTATTATTATCTTCAATTTACCTATGTTGAGAGATATATGTAATTTGTTATTATATGATTTTTGTAATATTTAATTCATTTATTTATTTATATAGTCTATACGAGGGCTGTATAAATAAAATTATGTGGATATTTGATTCAGAGGGGGTTCAGTATTTCATTTTATTGAAAGTAAAATTACTTCGGTGCCAACATTTCATTCACGTCCATCATATGTGTTTAATAAACCATCTCTAAACTGTAGTAGTTTCATCAATTCTGTTATGCATAATAAACACAATTTATTCCCAACATTATAGGAGTGGGCTCTACTTATCATACTCCACCTAAGGGTGTACTCTTTTTTTCTAGATTTTAATTCCCATACATATTTACTTAAGCCTGTGGACTAACTTAAATTATGATTTTTGATGGTCTGGTAGTGTTGGGATATTCTTTTTTAAATTTCATTAGCTCTTGATCCAATATAAGCCTTATTTATAATTTCATTATTATTGCTCTTAGAGCTTACTATACATTTATTAATTATATTATTAATATTACTGTTATCAGACAACTTACATTTAGTCTTATCACGACATGAGCATTTTTCTATATGTTGATTAAGACTTTTATCACTATCGGTTATATTATTGCTAAAGCTATTATTTATTATGCTATTAAAATAATTATTTAATTTCGTATTATTTATAGAGGAAATAATATTATCTATATTTCTCGATGTTGACTATCCCACTCTAATTGTTTTATTGGAAAATATATTTGAATAACTGTTGTCCTTTTTAAAAACCATTTTTTACAATTTTAAGTGTCTTCTTAATAATATTAGTCACCACTTGAGCCCCATACGGAATAATTAGCCATATAATATCCTTTTTATTTTTTTTATTTTTTATATTATAATCATTAGACCTCATCGGCATTAAATTGTTGTTCTTTGGTATATTACATCTCTGCTTGTACAGTTTCCTCTCTTTCTTATTATTGCTCATATTCTCATTATCAATATTACTATTATTATTGTAATCATAAATAACAACTATATTATTTTTATCTTTTTTTAGTTTGTTATATTATCTTGTATCATCATTATTCATATTTTTACTGTTAGAATTATTATTAGTTTTATTAGGATTACTTATTTTATTATTATTAACGCGTTCGTAATAATTATAGGATTTTATATTAATGCTATATCCTGCTTCTTTTAATGCTTTTTTATAATATGGGGCATGTATATTAAAAGTGTCATAATCTGAGGATAGCCTAGATATTCTTTTGCCTATATTATCTATTAAAGCTTCTTTAATTGATCTAGGATGGTTACTAAAATAACTAATATACTTTAGATTTTCATTCAACTTATGGAATGGATGGTTCTTATTAGTGACTAGATTAAGGTTGACGTCTAGATAATTTACTGCATAATGCGCATTCTCTATAGATATTCCTAGGCCATTATTCTTAAATAACTTGTACATTTTCTTCTTAAGGGGTTCTAATGACGTATTGGTATTGGTACAATTCCTGGTTATAAGTAATAGGTCGTCCCTTTAAAGACCACCCTCTATATTCGTAAATTCTCTTTCCACTTCAGATAAGATATATAAACCTACAAGATCGGTAACCTGGGCACAATCTGGGGCACCCATGGGTATATAAAAACAATCTCTTGTGTCTTTTCTTGCCCATAGTTTATCTTTATATTTTATAATAGACTTCCTCGCGTCCAACACGACTTTAACTTCTTCAAATAATACGGCGTATGATATGGCGTATGATACGGCCTTATATAATTTAGTGGTAACTAAAGTAGGAGATAATTAAGGAAGTATAGTATATACCCTGATGATATAATGGTTATGTCCGTTAAGTATTATTTTGTGATGGGCAAATGGATACCATGAGTTTAGTTTCGGATATACTCATTAGGTTATTTTTTGTATTACCTGAAATAGAATACCCGCATATCTATTAATCCCCAAAACTAAATTATATATATATATATATATGTATATGCGCAATAATATTATATTGTCTTGATCTACTGTAATCAATATAGTATTTATTGATCTAGTGGAATCAATATGCTAAATAGTAGACAAAAAATGC
>NC_042998.1:57091458-57321458 GCF_006345805.1 Octopus sinensis | reverse complement strand
GTAACGATTCTTTAGGCTCTTAGTTCAAACCCTGCCGGTGATGGGTCTGCCATTCTTTACGGGATCGATAAAAGAAGGACCACTTAACTACTGCATGGTTTAATCCACACTTTACTTACAAAGGGTTTCCATTTTTCTGTGTATTCGATCCCCATACCCAGCACATGGTGCTGGTACTTTATTTTATCGACTACCAGGGGATGAAAAGCAAAGGTGACACCGGCGAGATTTGAACGCATAATGTAAAATAAACCGGAAGAAATGCCGCTACGTAATTTGTCCGATGCAATACTGACTCCGCCAGCTCACCACCTTCGTACTTAAATTGATTTCAAATTTTGAGACAAGGCAAGCAATTTCGTGAGGGGTGGGTAGATCGGTTACATCGACCCCGAAAGGATGAAAGGATGAAATCACTATAGCTGCATAGGAAGGTGGTGAGCAAGCAGAATCATTTAGAGCGTTTAAAAAGTGATTTGTAGTGTTTGTTCCGGGTCTTTAACATTCTGAGTTCCTGCCGAGATCAATTTTGCTTTTATCCTTTCGTGGTAGGTATGATAAATTACCGACCAAGCACTGGAGCTGATGTTTTCGAGTCACACCATCCCTCAAAATCGTTAGCCTTACCCTTAAATTAGCAACCATTATTATTTCGTAGCTTTAATTCTGGATATCTGAGATCAGGAATTATCATGATTATACTGATATATCCAGTCTAGTGCCAGCCCTTCTGTTGTTACTCTCAGGAAATTTCGGACGTTGTATGATCCATCTTTCATCAAGTACCTGTCGATTCAGTAACACTCTCAGAATATCATACCAGACCCTTTATAAAGGATGCAACTTGGCGGAGTGATTGTTCTCATTCTGTTGTCAGTTCCAGAGATATTTGTTTACTTATCCTCCTACTGGAGATGAAGCTTGCTCGCTCCCAAACCGAATATATGGAGACTGGAGTCTTGCCTACCGAGCAAACTACAACACTTAACAGTTAAAAAATGTTTATATTCATTCACTACTATACCCGCGTCTCGTAGGACAATTAGGTAATGGAAATTAGGAGCTTAAATCCTAACTTTTTTTTTCTTTTTATGCCCGTAAGTTTAATTCGCATTAACTAATTTGTCCTACGGGACAACGGTATAGTGAAAATCAAAGTTGATTAAGTGGTGGTGGTGGTGAGAATGATAACAATGATGATGAAGATGATGATGGTGGTGATGTGGACGATTATGGTCTGAGTAAATAATGTGAAAAATATAAAATAGTTCGAAAATAATTATGATAAAAAAAATTGGACTCATCTAAATAACTTTACGTGCTATAGGGGAAAAAATGGAAAAAGAAAACAAAGAGTTTTGAAATTGGCGTCAGAAATGTTTTGTGATTCACCTCAAATATCTCCAACAGTGATTCTTTGTTCACCAATGTAATTTAATATCACGGATATAGTTGTATTGGTGTTTCAAATTTGATGCTGTTAGTACCGTCCCCAGCTGTATATTCTACAGGCCATGTTTAACTGTGTCTGATCAATACGATCCAATAAGGCGGCAAGTTAGCAGAATCGTTAGCACGTCGGTCAAAATTATTAGCGGAATTTTTTCCAGCTCTTTGCGTTCTAAGACCAAATTCTGCCGGAGTCAACTTCGCGTTTCATCCCTTCAGGGTCGATAAAATAAAATCCCAGTCAAGTACTGGGGTTGATGTGATCGACTTGTCCTCCATACCTCTACAAAATTGTTGGCTTTGAACCATGCAACAGACTGGCATCCCATTCAGAGAGATTTTGAGGTCTTAATCAGTTATACATCATAGAATCCAGGCAAACGTCGTCAAAATATGTAGGGCACGAGAAAAAAAATACAATCAGTGGGTGATGTTATACAAACCGGAGTAGAACCAGTTTCAGATGATCGATTAGACCGATTAGTAATATGAATTTAAAACAATTCTCGAAGAATCATTGCTGTATATATAATTTTTTTAGTGTACATTTACAGTAGGGGAGATAATAAGTTCAAAATCAGCCAAGGCGGGATTAGAAGTTTGAGTTTTAAATCGAAGGGCAAAGAAGACGCATTGAATGTAAATTGTTTTCTTACTCATTGCAAAGATTTGAAATTTTCTAGTCTTACGTAATCATGTAGAGTATGATAACATTTTATTTTAGATTTTAGTCAGGAAGGAACGAATTGCCCATGACTGTTCATGCTTTCTGAGAGTGCTTGGATGGATGGAATGATGTCCTTGAACAGGAAATCTGACCCAAATGTTTTCAACATAGTGGACTCCACTAAAGATACCAGCTGATGGTGTTGAACGGATGTTGGGGTAAATTTTCCATCCAAGTGGCCCAGAGCGGGATTTGAATCCAGAACGCAGATAATCAGAAGAAATACCTCAAGGAATCCTATCTGACATTTTTATAGTTGACCTTTGCGAGATTTTAAATCTGAGCGAAGAAAGTCGAAACCAATTATTCGAATTCTGTCCGGCACTCTTACGACTCTGCCAGATAGTATCCCTGAGCATATTCGCCACCTATGCATCCTGTATATATATATATATATATATATATATATAATATATATATATATATATATATATATAATATATATATATATGGAGAGAGAGAGAGAGAGGGAGGGAGAGAGAGAGAAAAGTAGCAGTTGTAACATAACCATACTCTACTCAAGTCATCCATTGCATGAATTATTCATTGGATGAATAACCATTTAGGCTTTTAAATAACTATTACACTTCGGTTAAATATCTTCCTATACATTGATCTGCTTATTTCATGAAGCTTAAATAACTTCTCAAATACTATTGATCGGTTAAATAATTTTCCAAATTATATTGATTGGCTGTAATAACTTGCTAATCTTTCCTGATCGATTTAATACCTCACTGAGTTCTTGTAGTCAGTTGCAAAACTGGTTTTATTTTATTTTAATCTTTTCCTAATTTTTACTAATCGATTAAATATCATCACAAAATTATTGATTGGCTAAAAATAATTCTTTTTCCTATATGGAACATATTTATATCAAATAAATACGTTATATCTCATAAATACGTTATATATGACATATCTCATAAATACGGTATATGCTAAAAATATATTATCCCATAAATACATTGTATCTCGGAAGTAATATATATTTTAGGACTATTTTGTTACTTGTGGCCTAAAGCTAAGCTTTAGTATTCTGTCTCCTCTTTCTACTCCTGATTTGACTTGATATAGTAGAACTTAATATTTAACCTAACACAAGAGAACGATAAAAATAACGCCTCTATAAATGTAATGAATCCATAAAATGTGTTGAATTGTATTAGTTACAGTGTAATAGAATCATGGAAATCGTTTAGAGCTCATACATATATCATTATATCCACGTTTTTCATTTCTTAAAACTACACATAATTTTCGTGTTTTATTGATTACAACCATGATATGATGTGTCAGCACATTTCGTGCTTGCTTCTATGACCTAGTGGTCATTGACTCTATTTCACTGTATACCACATAATATCGTTTGTTTAAGTAATAACAATATTGTTATTCTAACATTTCAATTTCTATACGAAGTAGTATCGAAAGGTTAGTTGCTTAAGTTTTAAGATTATCGCTTTCGAAATAGTCACCCTGCGCAGAATGCACCGGCCCCAGCGTTCCTACCATATTCGGAACCCGCCCTGGGAGTCGTGTTCTGTAAGCGAGTCGAGGACCGTCTGCGATTCGCTCTGGATATCAATAACGGTGTGAAAACGGGGGCCTTTGAGCTGCTTATTCATCTTCAGGAAGAGATGGAGGTCCATAGGTGCTAAATTTGGTGAATAGGGCGGGTACAGAAGCGATACTATGTTGTTTTTGGCGAGAAACTCACGAGTGAGGAGAGCCCGGTTACTGAGTGCATTATCGTTGTGAAGAATCAATTCTTCGCATTCCACAGATCCGGTCGCTTCCGCCAAATGTCCTCCTCCTTCAAACACTCCAAAATGTCGTTGATTGTTTTCTCCTGACGATATCCATGCACAAGCTGATGAATTTTCTTCCTGGGATGACACTCGTGACAGGTCTTCCAGATTGCTTATCGTCCGCTTTTGAAGAGCCCGTGCCACTCGAAACATCGCGTACGACCCATTGCCTCGTTGCCGTAAGCTTGCCGAAGCATGCTCAATGTCTCTGTAGCATACTACCCAAGTTTAACGCAAAGTTTCAAGTTAACTCTTTGTTCCTTCCTCCTGTCTATGAAAAAATAGCAAAAACGCCAGTTTTACAGCTTGTGAAACAAACACAACGATGTCACTCGGTACACTGCCTCGTGAAGGTCACTGCTAGCTCTCACTGCATACGCAATCGTGAGCTACTATCTGTTGGCGCGTAACAGAACCAGTACGAGAGCTTTTGATACCACTTCGTATAGGTGCAGAAATGACCGTCGATTCCTAATCGCGTAGACCCGGTATTAGTTCCACTGCGTAGCAGTGGACAAGTGTTTTCTACCATAAGCCCAGGCCTACAGTGTGAGTGAAATAAGTAGACAGATACTGACTGTTAAAAAGTGCATCATATATGTATGTGCATGTGTGAACGTATTTATGTGTGGTGCACCTTTGTATTTGTTATTTACATTATTTACATTCGACGGATATTTGTCCTCATCTTGTTTCTAAAAAAACGTTTCGGCTGATATACCCTCCAACCTTCATCAGGTGTCTAGGGGGAAATTTCGAACCTGGATTCTCATTCCTAGGGTATTTTTCGATGCTGCTATTATTATTATTATTATTATTATTATCATTCGGGACACTGCTTGTATCGAACTCGGCATTTTGGGGTTAGTAGCCCGCATTTTTAACCACTACGCTATATACGCATGGGCAATTATGGAATAAATTTTAGGGTTTATAAATCTAATCCCTAATTATATTATAAGACCTAAAATTCACTCCATAATTGCCGACGGGCATATGGCGTAGTGGTTAAGAGCGCGGGTTACTAACCCCAGATTCCCGAATAATAATAATAATAATAATAATAATAATAATAATAATAATAATAGCATCGAAAAATATCTTAGGAATGAGAACCTAGGTTTGAAATTTCCCCCATGACACCTGACGAAGGCTGGAGGGTATACCAGCCGAAACGTTGTGTTAACAACAAACAAGATGAGGACAAATATCCTTCAAAGGTAAATAATGTAAATAATGTACATAATTTCTCATCTCTTAACTATAGAGCTGTGTCTTTGTGTTTGTGTTTCACCGCTTGACAATTTAGTGGTTCGGTATAAATAGACTGATTTCATCTACTTAGCCCTTCAACGTAGTGTCCTAACAATGTTTTTACATTTTAATGACTGAAACAAAGGAGAAAAATAGAAAGGAAAGAGGTGGACGGAGAGAGGCGGAGAATAAAAGAATCAGAAGAAAACGTCACCAACAGATATCTGTTACAGACCCGACAATACTGATAGAGATCGAATAAAATGTTATATCCGCAGGTTCAATAGAACAGATGGTGCAATGCGTATATGAGCCTGATCCATCATCTATCTAGGACTGCTTTTGGACCACCTGAGCCGGTCTACGATCAATGGTGCTCCAGTACTACCTTCCCAAGTTTTTATTTTCGGGAACAGTATATCTAGGCGTATTCTTTACAAGCATCTTAAAACAATGTTGCTAACTTCTACCTAACCTTCCCATTCATTATCTTCTTTCTCCTTTCTCTCTCTACTCTCTCTACTCCCTTATCATTTGTTCTCTCAAGAATATTGGAAGAAGAAACCATACGTTATCTTTGAATGCGGTCGTAGACATGATTTGTAATCTATAGTGTAATTGTTTCATTTAAATTTGTAATGTGCCCACAACAGAATCCGATTTCTGCTTTCAGTTTCTGTTAGTTTCAATCACATAAAAATCGTATAACGAATTTCGACAGAACCTACTACAACTAAAATATATATTCTGTATCCAGCGTTAAGCATTACTCTCTCACGATTTCATTTTAACAATTCTATTTCCATTGAATCAATTTACAAGCACTCAAAAGACAAGAAACCACATGTATTTGTTGAGCGACAGCTATATTCTTTTTTAAAATTACACAATGTAACACATGTTTTGTTTATTAGTACTTTTTGATGTTCATATATGCATTTTTTCCCACTAAATTCAAAAATCATATTCGTTTTGACGTAACATCGATAGTTATTTATTTATTCCTAATTTCATATTTGCTCGTTATGTTTATAACTTTTCTCTACAGCACTTTGTTGGTTTAATCTATTTTAGTATTGTAAAGATAATTACACAACATTTAGTATTTTTTCATATATTGAAAGGTATTTAGGAAGTATAATATTAGTTAGAACAAAAAGAAACAAAACTCTGCACTGTAAATGCCTTGATAACTCTTTTCTTAAGATGAGAAGTGCTTTGATGATCGATATTTTCTGCTAGCTCACTCTGATTTGGAAAGTGAGACTCCGAAGTCGTTCTTGGTACGAAACCTTCCTCCTTTTCTTGGCTGCTGCTATTGTTGACTCTTCAGATTAAATATTTTCTGGTGGTAGGGTTACTCGTAAACTGTCATCATGTGGGACAGATTCTCTAGATGGTGGTATGTCTGGATAATGAAGAGATTGTCTTCTTTTCACTTTTCTGTACTTTGTCACATCGATCATACAAAAGTAACAGACATCGTGATGGTTCTTTGGCTCTGTCCATACCCTTGGGATGGCAAAAAGCATTGGCCTTCCTGTACCTCTTAACCATCCTTCCAGAGTAGATCGACAGCTTCCACACATCATATGGGGCTATAGTTGTCCTGGTCACCCATGAGTATTCACAATTTGGCACCTTTCACGATCTTATGTAATACCTGCTTTTTTCCAATATATTAACCACACACATAGCCAAATGTATCTGGGGAATTTTTGCATATTCTAGTAGTCATCCTGAAAGTAGCAGAACTTAGTAATTGATCTGAAAGAGAAAATTAGATACATTTAATAGCGGGACATTATAACAATACTGAATATATAATAACATTGAAAGTCGACTTAATTTTTAACTGTTGATGATACACAAAGAATAATTTCATTTTTGGAATCAGAAGAAACAATGGATTGACAAACAATAAAAAAAATATACAATAAACAATTTTTTAAAAAATTGTTACGTTGTATTACTGAATGCAAAACTATGATTGAAGTAATTCTGTATTTCCTGATTTATATTTTAAACAAAATTTCGTTATTTCTTCTTATTCGTTTTAAAGTAATTATTTCCATGGTAATATTCGCGCCTTTGCCTTTTCAACCAGGCAATATTTCTTCCAGTACACCATTTCTATGTAAATCGCAAAAACTTGGTGCAAGAACAACATAGTTATTATGCTTGATTATCATATCGTTTGGAGAAGGGTTGACCTTTCGTATACATTTACACTGATTCGCCATACCAGTATGAAAGGCATTTAGTTCCAATGACTCTGAAAAATGCCGGGATATTCTGATTATGGCTTCTAAGAGTAATGAATTTAAAAGGCCAAATGAACATGGTATGGTGTCATTGGAGAGGAAATTGGCTTATATACTTAGCGACTCCAACGACCCCGCAGACAATCGATCCTTAGCTCATTAAGGCCAAGTTAATTCAGTATATAATTACAAACAAAAATTCTTAGAGAAAAGTATTCTTCTATCGAAAAAACCATCCATATTATATATTTCTTTACTACCCACAATGGGCTAAACATAGAGGGGACAAACAAAGACAGACAAAGGGATTAAGTCGATTACATCGACCCCAGTGCGAAACTGGTACTTAATTTATCGACCCCGAAAGGATGAAAGGCAAAGTCGACCGAGGCGGAATTTGAACTCAGAATGTAACGACAGACGAAATACGGCTACGCATTTCGCCCGGCGTGCTAACGTTTCTGCCAGCTCGCCGCCCTATCCATCCATATTATAGTATGTTAGGATTTCTAATTGGTTGAAAAAAAGGGGTTGGTATATCTCAGAAAAACAGTCTTCATAATCTGAAACATTAAAAGGATTTTCTTCTTTTCCCTTTTTTCTACGAGACATTAATAAAGTCGTTTTATCAGGACTAGTTGTAAGGTAGCTGAGTCTTGGCTCCCTTTCAATATTTTTTAAATTGAACAAAGAGCTACAAATATAAAAATCAAGTATTTATTTTAATTTATTAATTTTAAGAACGTTTTGTTTATTTTCATTTTCCATTTTTATTTTGAATATCCCAAACATATTACGCGACACCTACGTTCTGCAGTGATGCCTTGGCTGATAAATCCAGTTGCCGACTTTTTACTATGAGAAATTTAAAGGAGGTTTTAGGTGCAAAGTCATGGAGTGTATTAACAACAATACGATGATGGTAGTCTGACAGAATCGTTAAAGCGTTGGACAAAATGTTTTGTGGTATTTCTACGGTTTTTTTATTGTGTGTGTGTGTGTGTGTGTGTGTGTGTGTTCGGGTTCAAATTCTGTCGAGGTCAAATTTACCTTTCAATACTCCGGGATCAATAATTTAAAGTCCCATTCAAGTATTGGAATATAGTTGACTAACTCCTTCCCCTCAGTATTACTCGCTGAGAAGTTCAGCTTGAGTAACTAGACTATTTTCATGATTAATGAGTTTTATTTATTCCTTTAATTATTTATTTCTTTATAATACAGTTATAATGGTGTGAGAGTCAAACATTTTCTCCGAGGAATTTAAAATATTAGATATTTTAAATGAATTGAAAAAACAACGCTAGGGAATTAAAAACTCATGTTTTTTTCTTTCCCACTCCTTGTGTATCACCAATAATTGCTTTTCTTCTCACACATTACTCTTCTCCTTTAGACTATCAGAAATAATAGAGCTCAATTAAATATACAAATACAGTCTCATTAAATATACAAATATACATTTAACACTTGCGTTGTTATAAACATCTTCTGAACATCTCCCCATAAAAATCAGAGGTTTTTCAAATCAATAAGCTTACCTCTACATCGACGCTTGACCGCTTAGAAATAGAAGCCAACCAAATTTTGCCTCTCTTGTTACGCTAAAGGTTTGAGACAAACACACAATAATATAGATCAAGTATAAAAATCGGATGTTCGAGGTTGGAGCGTCTTTGACCATAAATCAATTCCAGCGAAGTTGATTAGGGTTAAACAGAATCCACAACAACAGTGGCATCATAAACTTCGTTATATCAGAAATATTCATGGCAAAAGCTATTTTATAAACAATTTACGTTTTAGTGACGAATCTATTGAATTTATTCAATTTTATACATACACTTTTCGTGATTCGTCTGACATCAAAGATATTAAACTCATTAATAAAACTCGAACGCATGAATATGCGTTGGCGTTGTCAAAGTCATATTATCGATCTGTGTATGCAGTGATAATTTCAACGTATGCTTAGATATTTTTCAATAAATAAATGTCAGTAAATTTTAACCAATCATACGTGTCTGGAAGAATAGAGAAGACATGGTATCAATGTTATTAAAACTTCTGCAAGGAAATATTCTCAGTGCTTTCTTTTCTTTTGTTATTTATATGGACATTATCTAAGACGTGACTGATAAATAATACTTCATATTTTCCTAAATCATTATTTTAATAAATATTTAAACCTATTTATTACAACTCCTTTCTGTCCCCTCCCTCTCTTCTCTTTTCCTCTCCCGTTCTCCCCATTTTTTCATGTGCCATACCTACAAGCATCGTTAATCATGGACAACGTCTGAAGATTCATGAGTTCTCAAAGTCAGGTGCTGCAATATATTTTCGTTGTGTTCTGTCAGTTTATAATTTCCTCTTCTATCCTTCTTCTCTATCGAGTTTACTCTTGAATTACAGGGGCTATTTACGGAGGGCTGGTTCATATGACATCAGGAACTGTCTCATAGTGAACCTTTGTATGAGAAGTTTTCCGAGTACTGTATACTTTAGCCATAAGACCATCTATTGTTTCACCCATAATTAGAGTCTCTGAATGTACCGCTACTCCGAGTCAGAGTAGACTTGGAAGCAATGATCCCTAAAATTTTGGAACTCCCAAGCTGTATTTTCATCACTGTTTATATTTTAATGTTTTGCCCAAGCCGATTATACTGCAACTTAGTGTTACTTATTCACCCACGGAAGGAACAAACTCTCCTGTTAAAGGAAATAATACAGCACTTATGAAGAAATACTATCATATAACATTTCAGAGAACTTTATAAAGAATCGGTCATTGGATAAAGTCTGCTTTTAATAGAAACTCAGAACTTTAAGAACTAGTACTTAGCACAATGATTGTAAAGTGCATATGCCTTAGGGTGAGTGTGTGATTTGTCACAGTTACAAGCAAACAGTAATCCTGATAGATGAAGCTCAACAAATTTGAAATACAGACGCTTCCACAATTTGTAAATATTCTGTTGCTAAATGTCATACAATGTCATACAATGAAATTGTTTTTCAACAACAACATCTGCTCCAAGTATCGCTTGATATTTGAAACTAAGTAATGGCTTTGAGCTGCACTATTTAGATATCAGAGATGATGGAAACTTAGTTTCAAAGTTGCGATAGTTATCAAGAATTAAGTGGCTGCTTGTTTGCTGTCCTTCTTGAATTGCTACTTGTAACTCATAAGGAAATGTTACTAGTATAAAATCAGCAACTGGGCAATCGTATACAATGCAAGACTTTGGTGCCAGAGCAAAATATGCCAGAGCAAAAATTACCAATGCATCAATAAACTATGCTATGAGGTGATATATATATAAATTCGTATGCGTAGTATTTAAGAATCCAAACCGGATATTATTCGAGAAATTATTGCCGGGTATGAAATTAATTGAGATTATTAAAGAATGAGCATAACTGATATTCATCAAATATATTTAGAAATATGGGTCATTGTTTTCAATGGGTTATCATTAGTTCAAGTACCTAGCTCATCTGACATTCAATTCCAGTAATTCCGTTGCCTATTTACCAAAAATTATAGTTACACTCTTTCCCATGCATTCTCTCCTATCAAACATTTTAAAATCTAACTGCTGTGCTTTCACGATTTCCCCTGTGGTGTATCATAAATGATATTATCATTGAAACTTGATATACAATATTAATAATCCACGCGAGTTATTTAGAAATATTTTCATATTTGCTAAAATTATATCTGGCCTGTTGGTAATTGTTATTTTGTGCACACCACATACGGAATGTTAGTGGAGATTCTTCTTATTTTTCCTATCTTTGTTATTTCATTGTTTTCCAATTGCTATGTTGTCCACAGAGTATAAGTCTAGTAGATATTTGTGAATTTATAACTGGAAGCTATAATAGATCTATAATATTGATACAATAAAAATAAACATTAGAGAACACACACTTCCAAGATGACCACCAGAGATGCTGATGGCTCCTTTTTTAATATCGAAGATTGATTTTATTGATTTTCAAACTATTTTATTAACATTTCCATTTACATTGACTTAGCACAGTATTTCAGTTGATAATAAAATTCCTTGCAATCTTGATGGCTTTATTTCCCACAATTTATGGTTTAGCGATGACATAGATTCATACTTTTCAGACATCCTGAAAAGCAGGATTTGTAAACAGACATGGCGTCTGTGGGTGGCAGACAGAGAAATTCAGGCGACTTGTCGACTTCGTTTCACAACAAACCATTTTCTCACTTCTATGGTCAGTAATCGCAAACACACACGCACGCACACATACACACGCACGCGCGCACGCGCACACACACACACACGCACACACACGCACACACTACAACACACACACATATTTTCCTCCAAGCTGAAGATAAAATTTAAATAAGATGGTTATATTAACGTATCAACATCGACGTATATATGAGCCAATCGATCAAATTTTAAATTTCTTTCTCTATCTCTTTCTTTTCCTCCCTTTCTCTCTATCTCTCATAACTTCTTTCTCCTTCTCTTTCTGTTTTCCCCTCTCCTCATTTTCCTCTCTTTCCCTGTTTTTCTCTCTTTTTTCACTCGTTTTCTGTCTTCCTTTCTTCCAATCTCTCACCCCTTCCCCTCTCCCACTCTAATACGCACACATATTCTCTAACTCAGTCATTTTCACGTACACACGAACCTTATCAATATTTAAACCAACACATTCCAGTGACAATAAAACTTACTACTAATGCGACTGACAGTTTCGAGAATGTTGCAAAAAGAATGCAATACTGTTAGATATCATGTATTGTAAATTATAACTAATTGTTACGGCCATGTATTACATCAGTATGCTGTCAGTATGGACTATAATTTACAATACGAAACACACTCATTAAAATATTAAACTATAACGATATGAAAGTAAACGGTGAACGAAATAACTTAATGAATTCTGAATAAATATGAATCTGTCCAGAATAAATATAATTAAGTTGATTTAGATGTCTGTAATCCTCTAATGATATTTATGTCGTATTCGGGTATGTTTGTGTGATATTTACAAGCATTGTAAAAAGAAAAGAAAAGGGATTTAAGCAGTAAAAGAAAGGGAGAAAATGTGTGCCCTTTTGTCAAGTATTCTACTGGTGCAGCTGTGTGGTAAGAAGCTTGCTTCTTAACCACATCGTTTCAGATTTAGTTCCATGGCGTGGAAGTTTGGGCAAATGTCTTTTACTATAGCCTAGAGCCGAACAAAACCTTTTGAATGGATTTGGTAGACGGAAACTTTTGCGTGCATACGTGCGCGTATTTGTGTGTTTGTCTTTGTGACTGGATTTGTCCGTCAGCACCGCTTGACAACAGGGTTGGCTTGTTTACGCTCCAGTAACATAGCGTTTCTGAAGAAAGAACGCTAGGACAAGTAGCAGACTTACAAAGAAAAAAGAAAAAGAAAACAGAAAGAATTGGAGTCGATTTGATCGACAAAAACCCTTGGGGATAGTGGAGAAGCTGGTAGTGGCGGTGGTTGTTGGTGGTGGGAATTGGCTGTAAGTTTGTTGCGACTCAATATCAGTTTAGTTAGAAACAGTTAATTATGTATGGAAATATCACCCAGTAACTTTATGAAGTGATTAGAATGAAAAATTACCTACAAAATCCCTTTGATGCTCATAAATGGATATACTTGGCTCCAATTAAATAGTGTTGAACCGGTATACAATAAATCATTCCTAGTTATGACAGGAGACATAACATTTCGGGTAATTAATTAATAAATCCACTAATTAGCGTATTTCCCAAAATCTGAAATGTATATTTCAGATCATGAAAGGTATCTCATTTGTCTCAAAATTTTAATTACTTTTTTTTTTCTTTAAACATTCTTTTGATTCCTAATTACTTTTTGTTCTTCAGTAGATTTCTGTAATCAATGTCAGTAAACAGCTTTCCCTCTACTTTTTTTTTTTGCTCACAATTTTATTCTCAAAAACAGGTCTGCAGAACATTTCTGCCTTATATATTTCCTTCCAAACACGAAACACTTAATATTTTCACTTCATTCTTGCCATTAACAGACTTCCCCCTTTCTTCTCAACCAAACATTTTCCCCTAGAAGTATTATTGTAATATTTCGTAATATATATCTTTTCTATATGCGTATAAGCTACACGTTGCCATGGCTAAACGTAACAAGTAATACTTTCTTTTCCATCATCATGTAATATACGAGATGGTGCCGAAACTTTCCTGGCTTTAACAGTATCGCGAAAGGCCTGATTGGAGGCCCAAACTTACAAGGCTCAGAAAAACTGAAGGACCGCTGTAGTAAATGTGTGAATCTGAGAGGGGAATATATTGAATAAAATAATAATTAACTGATCCTCCAGTAATTTTTCTGCACCTACTCGTATACTTCTACTTTCATTCACCCTACCAAAAGAAAAATTATTTCTGATTTCTTCTGTCTTCTTCCTTGTGTTCCTTTGGTTGCCATTTTCCAAAACGAATTTTGTTCTATTTTGAATGTAAAGCTCTTTCATCTCACTAGTATTTTACATATTCCTGTATTAACTTAATTTTATACATCAGCAACAGGCTGTATGCATCCATATTCTTCTCCATCTGCAAATTACAACACAAAACGCAACGCAGATGCTCGTATATTGTAGTTGAATCTGGAAGTGATAACAGCCAAATTTTCCTCAAATCACAACCCACCATCTTATAAAAGAAGACGCATACGATATTGTAGATTCAGACATACGTTATATTTAGAAAGAGCACGGTATGAAATATTTTTCAACGTAATCTATCCTGGTGCTAAATAGCCATGAAATTATTGCAAGTAACGTATGTGAGTCTCTATGGAGTTGCTCAACCGGATAGATATAGCAACAGAATTACCCTCAATTCATGCTAAAGTATATATGAATCAAAAATGAAAAGGTTAAAAATAGAACGCCTTGGAACATAGATTTCATTGATTGAGGCAGATCAATAAATACTTTCACACACACACACAAACAAATACGACGATCTTCTTTCATTTTCCGTCTACCAAATACACGGTGGGACTGAACCCAGAATCATGTGGTTGAGAGGCAAGCTTCATACCCTACAACCACGCCTTCGCCTATCTATATATATATATATATATATATGTATATATATATACATAGTATAAAACAATAAAAGAATATCAAACCAACCATAGCCGAGTGGTTTAGCAGTTACATTCGCAATCACGACATCCCTGTTCAGCCCTAAGTATGACATCTTATACCACACGTACGTATATATGGAAATATATTCATATACGTATAAATATGTATATATATATATATATATATATACATATATATTTTTTTTTTTCCTGTTATATATACATTATATATATATATTTATTTATATATATATTAAGGCTGAACAGGGATGTCGTGATTGCGAATGTAACTGCTAAACCACTCGGCTATGGTTGGTTTGATATTATTTTATTGTTTTATACTTGATTTGATTCAGTGATTGGTCGAAGCTTATTTGCTGAAACGCTAGGTTACAGATATATAAACAAACCGACAGTGGTTGCCAAGCGTTGCAAGGAATAAGCAATAACATACACACACACACACACAGGCACACACACACACATACTCAACACAGTTTCCATCTACCAAATTCACAAGTCATCGATCGGCTCGAGTCTATAGTAGGAACACTTGCCCAAGGTGGCGCATAGTGAAACTGAATCCTAAGCCACGTGGTTGCAATATGAGCTTCTCAATAACACAGTCATGTCTTCTCTTTAATAAGTATTTTTGCTGTTTTGCTCTTCTTTCCAAGAGCCCGCAGCAAATGAACTAAATAGCAGTAAATTGCTGGAATTTTTTCAATCGTATGTACCTATTTCCAAATTTGTAGAATTGTGTTGAAAGTAGAAATCTCTATTATTAGGGTTTTATTCTCATCCTTGTACTCAAGTTTTTAAAACTAATTGCCAATTTAAACATCATTCAGTTTCACAACTTTCACAGCTCCAATGATTTATATTTTCTACTTTGTTCATCAAATGCACACGAACATACACATACGTATACAGACACACGCATTTGTATATGCATATATAAATACACACACACACATACACACAAACACATATACCTATATGAACACCTAAATATGCATGCACTCTTTTTCTCTCTCACACACAAACGCACACAAACACTTATGCACACGCACATGCCCACATGCACACAAACACTTATGCACACGCACACACACACACACATGTATATTTGAATACCAATGTCTTGCAAGTTGTCATATTTTTCCGTTGCAAAACTTGTATGATTCCAAAGCAGACAGCGTGAAAATATCATTGGGGAATAACTGACAAGCAAATAATCAAATACTAATGGTCTATTGTATTGTGTTTCTAGCATCATGGCTATTACATCACATGACATTCTCAACATTTCGCAAACCAAGACTAGGTTACATACATACATACATGCACACATACATATTTCTTTATTTATTTAATTTATGCGCTCTTTTCAAGCCTAGTCAGGCCCGGTTTCCCGGTTTCTATGGCATGCGTTCCCCCCACCACCATCACCACCAGCTGGACGAGACGCCAGTCCATCGCAGCGTTACTCAAGAAACAGGAAAAAAAAGCGAGAGCAAGTTGGGCGAAATAGTACAACAGGGGTCACCGTCACCCCCTGCTGAAGTCTCGTGGAGCTTTAGGCATTTTCGCTCAATAAACACACACAACGCCCGGTCTCGAAATCGAAACCGCAAGTCCGCTGCCCTAACCACTGGGCCACAAATATATGTATATATATATATATATGTGTGTGTGTGTGTGTGTGTGTGTGGTGCATCAGCATGGCCGCAGCTCTGAACTGAACCTAAAAAAAGAAAACATATACATACTTATCTATCTATCTATCTATCTATCTATCTATTTATATATATATATATATATATATATATATATATATATATATATATATATATATATATATATATATATATTACTCTAATTGTGGGACATTCCCTTCCTGTGCATTGAAATGAAAATCACAAAGATTTTGCTTCCCGCAGTGCTGTTCCCTCCAGCCATATCGAGTAGTATTGAATCTACTGTGAAAAGTCCAAACTCTTTTTCCTTAGACTCTAGCAGGCTTTTCTTGCTTCTCAGTTGTCTGTTTCTTTAAAACCCACAAGGGGTTAAACATAGAGGGGACAAACAAAGACAGACAAACGGATGAAGTCGATTACATCGTCTCCAATGCGTAACTGGTACTTAATTTATCGATCCCGAAAGGATGAAAGGCAAAGTCGACCTCGGAGGAATTTGAACTCTGAACGTAACGGCAGACGAAATAAGGCTACGCATTTCGCCCGGCATGTTAAGGTTTCTGCCAGCCCGCCACCTTCTGCTTCTTCAGTTATCGTAGAAGTTATCACAATTCACTGGGTAGTGTATATGCAGTACATGCACGAAACAAAGATTAGAAACATATCTCAACTTACGTGGTTTTGTTAAAACATTACTGAAAAACCAGAACTCAGCTTCTGTTAATTTACATCGGTCTCACCGAACATATTAAAAAGTATGTAAATATTTAAAACACGTAAACACCCTCAAGTGGAAAATCATATGGAATACTTTGGAAAATAAGTATAAATCATTTATTGAAACTGTTATGAAATAATAAATAGCTTTTTAATGTTTTTTATGTCATATCATTCTTAGAGTTAAGTTGCATGGAACTAAAGGACGTAGTTGATAATATAGTTGAAAGTGCAATATGTGTAAAATAACACGTGATCGTCATGGTTAGAATTTATATTTTAATTACGCGTCTTCCTGACCATGGCTAAGCTGAGTACGAATATCTACCTATCTGTATTTACTTTGTTCTTTTACGAAATCAAAAGATTTGAGATTTCATTTGTGCATTGAAAATCCTTTTGCCAACAAGAATTAGTGGTGCTGGTGGATCTCCGTTGTTCGACAAAGAGAATTCAGTTGTTCAATAAACTGGATTATCTATTCCTGAGTGAACGTATATGAAGCTGAAAATTCCACAAGCACGTATACTCTTAACGTAATTCCTAGGCAGAATCAATGTGACACAGTTTCCAGCGACACAATTTCACTCACAAAGATATGAACCAATGTGGAGCTTTAGAAAACAGATAATTGCCTAGGGTGCTTCATTGGCATCAAATATGGAACCTTGTCGATTTACTAAGCATTCGACTATACAGCGCCTAACAAGTACTTGTTAGAGGCTTCTTGTTCTATCTTCATAAGATCTTATTTTGGAACCATAAGTAGGACGTGAAATCATAAGACGTCATCACTAGGAATGTATCTTTAAGCAATGTAAACTTTTCGGTAACGAAACTGCCTGAAACGTATATGATATCGTGCTAATTTATTGCAGCTGCACTCAGTGCCACACACACACACACACACACATTTGATGACAACAACGAATACAATGAAGATGACGATGGCGACGACGATGATGAGGAGGAGGGGAGGAGGAGGATCGCGGTAGTGGAAGGGGATGCGGTGGATGCGGTGGAAAATGTTCCCTTTCGATGACGGCAAATGGTTGCTTAATAAAGGGTATAATTCGATTCATAAAAGCTAATAGTAACTATAGAGAATAGAATTGATTAAATTTTGTTGAAATACCTCATAATCGAAAGAAGTTGCATAATACAACTAATGAAAACAAATTTGAAATTTAGTTAAATGATAGTAACTGACAGACTCTCGTCTGAGCCAGGAAAGACGTCTTTCTCTCTCACCTCCCCAATGAGGATACAGATATTAAATTTTCCTCGTTCCTGTGGGGGTAAATGTTTTGCTCTTTCTTCAGCACAACATCCAAGCCATTTGCTGTCCACGAACACATAGCTTTAATACCTATAAGTTTAGCGGTGAAACACAGTTAGATAGACCAATTTCCATATTTAAGCAATGTGTTTGTGTATAGTTAACGGGTTGAATGGATCTTGATGAGAACGCAATAACTCTTGAAATATGCATATATACACACCCATTACCTGTTTTTATATCTTCAGTCGTAATTTTTTCATAGATGTATTCGTGTAGGAAACGTCGTAAGTTATCTATAGAGATGAATTAATAGTTCAATAGTTCAGCATAGGTGTTCTCTTTTTCACTGGTCTTCAGCTTTATGCTAGCATCCATTGGGCAACTAATTTCCACACACACACACACTCATATATATATATATATATATATATATTATATATATAGATATATATAATAATATATATATATATATTAGAAAATTGAGGTATCAGATCAGATGGTTCATATTTTAGATATTATTATATATTACATTTTTTACATATATATCATATCATTCGGATTAGCGCTTGCTCCCATTCTAGTGGGTTTTCAAATCAAATCAGTTGTGGGTAGTTTGAACCTTTTTATAGTTTCGTAGTAGTGGGTGAGGAGGAAGTGAGGCAGAGAAAAAATATGTGTGTATGTGTGTGTGTGTGTGTGTGTGTGTGGTTGTGGTGCGTGTGTGTGGTGTGTGTGTGCGCATTTAGATCTGAGAGTGAGAAGTGTTATTTCCGTTGGTCTGCTGGACCCCTTGTTTTATAAGAACTTTGGCTGTCCATTTCAATGTCACTGAGTGTGTGTTGTGCATAGGTTTGGCCTGGCAATGTCATTTGGGGTCACACTTTCTATGATCATTCTGTGGAGGTGGTGTGTGTGTGTGTCTCTGTGTGTCTGTGTGTGTTTTGTGTGTGTGTGTGTGTGTGTGTGTGTGTATGTGTGTGTGTGGGTGTCTGTGTGTTTGAGAAGGGGAGAGAGACAAAAAGAGAAAAGGGAAAATAAAAATAATAATAATAAAATAAAAAATTAAAAAAATTAAAAAAATAAAATAAAATAAAATAAAACAAAAATAAAAATAAAATAAAAAATATAAAGAATAAATAAAAATATAAAGAATAAAAAATAAAAAATAAAAATAAAAATAAAATAAAAATAAAATAAGGGAGGAAGTGGAGAAGAAAAATATTTTTGTGTGATATTTGTATATATGTATATATATATATACATATGTATGTATGTATGTATGTTATATGTAGGTATGTATGTATGTATGTAAACAGAACTTCGAAAATTTACAGAACTCGCAGAATTGTGTATTTCGGGAATTTCATATCATCTGGATTTTCGTTAATAAAGTAGTGATAGACAGGTCAATTTCCATAATTTTTTTCATCGATGCCTCATCAGGTCTTATCTATCAAAATGAGGAATTTAAAAATTCAATAAATCAATACTTGACAAAAGTGTAAACACAGTTTTCATTATCAAGAAAGGGGCAAGAAATGTCGTTTGAATTCCTGTTTTAAAATGAACATCGGGAAAGAAAAATAGATTAAACAAGTGAGAGCAGCAGTCATTTTATACATATTGATTATTTTAACTTAATAACGAAACACTTTCGTATAAAGTACGAATTACAAAATAACAAATAAATATTTATTTATTCATTTCTGTATCATGTGCTGTACAGTTTGTAGATTGAAAACCTGTAGCTTTTACTGCATCTACTGCGCCCTTTTACGCTTGTATTGATTTTTTTTCTACAACAAGGTAGTATACCTTCGTATATTTCCATGTTTATGACTTTCCTGTGTCATAAGATTGTTCTGAACTAGGTGTTCATGCATGATGTCTTGGAAAGGGAAGCTGTTGTTCGCTTCCACCTCTTTCATAAACAATACAATGCAATTTGATGCAGTAGGCAAAGACATCAACTTTGTCACCTTCTTCACCAGATTTTTTTAAATAATTTTCTTCTATCTTCTGAGAAGACAGAGAATTGATATGTTGTGTGATTACTTGGCGAGTTGTATCCACGCGTCTATGTTAGCAATATTAAGTTTATATAGGAGGTTGACTTCAAGAGATAATTTGACACTCAATCTGTTCTTGCAATTTGTACACCCTCTACTTTTCATGGAATCCTTTAAAAAGTCTTTGTCTTTATCGCACTCGATAGCTACAAAATCACTTACTCCGTAACTTTTGCTACGCTCATAAAAATACTTTGACGGCACTCATTGCAATCACGAGTGAAAATATTGGATATCTGAAGGTAAATGAGTTTAGAATTCTCAAAGCTTAACATCCCTACACATTATATTTCTAATAAAATCATTTTGTGGTACCATTCAAAGTTTCTCGTGACTTCTTTATCCTTGACTGAATCAGTGATATTACAGTTTGTGGTAAGGAGCACGCATGAATACTTTCCACATCAGACGCTAATTTTGATTTTTGCAGGATTTACAGTAGTCGAGAGATAGTAAAAACTCTATATTTTCCTAAAGTTGTGATGAACTGATGGACTGGAACTATGAACGAACCAATCGCAAAATACACTTCTGCTTTCCAAGCTTTATTACTGCTTAAATTACAGATAAGTACACAATTCTATGAGCAGTTTATGGGCACCGAAATTTGTCTCAAACCAAAAGCTTAATTTTAAGCTAATCAAAATCATTAGTGCAGGTAAGAATGATTGATCTTTAGTTAACATTGCATAATCTCATTCTTGGTTTCTGTTCTAAATTCTTGTAAGACAACACTTTCCCTAAGCTCTTATTTTCACCAAAATTATAACTTTGATCTCCTGTGAGAACATACCTAGTTAGACTTTTCTTCAGTTATCGCCTATATTTTGTTGCTACATGTGTATCAACTGTGTTTCCCCCAGTAATATCTGTCAAATACCATGAAAAATTTTGAAATACTTGAGCTGCCTATCGGTAAATGTGCACGCAGATTCAGCGTTCACAAGCCCCTTAAATACTTTACAAGAGTCGGCACAGAAACTACACTATGTTCTAATGATTTAAAGTATTTCATGCAACACGTTATCGGATTATTCTATTTCTGAGCGATAAATGATTTTTTTTCCGGCAACTTTTCCCCAAGCTCAGATGAAGCTGTAAATTCTAGAATTTACAGTTTTCATTTGTTTTATATATCATAAATTGTAGCCTTTCTTAATATAATATTTAGGACACTACGTTCTAGTTTCATTTGTATTTCAAGTGCATCAACTCAATTTCAAAATGTTATTTCCCTTCACATAACGAATCTTATCTACTTTAGAAGCCATTATTTATGGGCGTGTAAATACAAATGCAAGATATGGTTACGCGGCCACATTTTGTACATTTTACAATGACATCTGCTTGATTTCCGGTTGCCGCTGTTCGATTGTGGCGCTCATGCATGCATGCACACCCAAAAGCTTGCTAAATTGATACAGAACTGCTAAGTTCCGGGATCATAAACACCCTAATGCCGATTGTCAAGTGTGTGTAGGACACACACACACACACACATATATATGCATGCATGTATATAAATATCTTAAAGTATTATTACCATTATTAAATAGAAGAAGAAGAAGAAGAAGAAGAAGAAGAAGAAGAAGAAGAAGAAGAAGAAGAAGAAGAGGCAAAATATATACAAATAAATAAGGGTACTGAAATACCAACGTGCTAGAAATAGGAGTCGACGTTCCGAAGCCACAAATCTCTCGCCACAAGTAAACACGTGCGGCTTATGCAGCGAAAAACAGACCCTACCCTATTTCTAGCAAGCTGGTATTTCGGTACCCTTATTTATTTGTATATCATTATTTCATTTTATGACAACCTCCAAATTCTGTTTTCTGACTGAGAAAAAATTATCAAAATTTAAACCTCTGTAACTTGATTTAAAACGTTTCTGAAACAAGTACGTTAGGCCCTGAGATTCACACTGAATCTCAGGGTCTAATGTACTTACATCAAAACACCCAGTTTGACAATTTTTACTTAATCTTAAAATTTCAAGAAATGCATCCAAACAGAAATGGTCCCAATACTAAAAATAAGAAGGCTGTTGGCTATTTAAGTAGCTTATAATTCTGAGAAAAAATGGACTTTTTGAATTGTTTTGGTATTTCTGCCTGTCCTCGCAGAGGTAGTGAGAGGAAAAGGGTTTTGGAATGTACATTTGCAAAAAAAATGTAGATGGCGACTTTGGAGAAGCAGAGGCAAATGTAGCGATACAAGAAACCCTCTAGCAGGTAGTGTTTGAAGACTGTTAGAACATCAACTATAAATCAACGTGCTACTTACTGAAATATTTACCTCCCATTTTTTCAGCGTTTCTCCTGGCACAGTCAATCGCTGGTGAGGAGATGCATCACTGCTGTCTCTAACGGTCGAGTGTCAATAATTGACAAACCCAACAAGTTCGAAATCACATTATCTTGTGGTCTCGGTGCTGGAGGTAGCGGGGATTTATCTCCCTGCTAGCGATATAAAAGAAGAGTGCATTTTCCACAGAAAAAAGCCAATGTGAGAATTTCTTTCATGGTAAATACCGCAGTAAAGTTTGTTCTAATAAAGCATCCACGTTTAAGTGGGGATAAATATTACCTTACGACTACTGCTCTATGACTTATAATTTCATCCAGTGGCAGGGCCTTGTTCTGGGAATTTCGAGATTTTGAGGAATATGGAACCAAGTCACCTGTGACTCCGAGTAATAGCGCCTTTAGAGTAATAGCTACGGCTTAATTAGCATGTCACAGAATTTCCATTGGAACAAGGTTACCCACAGATACCACAACAGTCCCAGGGCAGACGCAGCCCTTCTGCCCTTTAATTGCTTATCTAAGATAATGTAATTGCATATAAATCCTCCGTCCTGATTAGTATCGGGATCGTGATAATTGCTGCACCAAACTAATACAAGTCTAAAGGACGAAAGAGTGGGATTTGATCTGCACAAACCATGCCCATTCCAATAATAAACTGCTGCTATATTGTGAGGTAATTTACTAAGTGCTTAATAAAGGATAAAGGTGTAAACCCCTAGAGAAAATCCGGTGGAATGGACCCAAAGGCAGATGTGTACGGTTATACGTAACTAATATCTGGCAACCCATGTGGCTCAATTGATGCTGCGAACGCATTGATTTGCCTTTCTTTCGAATTCATAGGTACAGAGATGGTAAGTATATTTTAGACGAGGATCTTACTTCTGAAAACATCCCAACAACAGCAAAGGCAGTTAAGTTATCGTTTCTGCAGCATCGTCAACCGAAACGTAAAAGGCCAAGAAAGTAGGACTAAAGCATCGCATTCGACTTTTAGCAGTCGATAAAAAACTGGTAAGGAAGGATGCAGTGACTTGTCTATAGTATAACCCTGTGTCAGTAAAAGGAATATATTTATACAGATATACATACATACATATATAATACACACAAACACACAAATATTTCTTCGGTGCACACATACACTGATATGTAAGCTATAGGATAATCCAATCTGCATATCCATCCTAAAAGAATTAGGAAATTATAATCGCCTTCCATAAATATTTTGAAGAAGCCAAATATTTTTCTTTCTTTCCCATTTATATTTTCCGAATAATGGATCGCTTAAGTAGCCGCCATCTTCCTGAAAATGACGGAGATTATTTTATTCGTCCCTCACCCATAATCGATCCATCAATAAAAATATAAATAAAAATCAATCAACCGTCAGTAAATGGTGAAAACGATTACATTCTCATTCTATAAACAAAATCGATCTTTACAGACCCATTAAACGCAAAAAATCACGAATTTTCTGATGAACACGAATGCCTTGCTGCTGGTAGAGAGAAAAAAAACAAGTGATTTTCTCTGATATTTTAACATTAGCTGGTTAAGTTTGCTTAAATCCACCAGCTTTTTCCTCGTTATTTCAACAGTGCCATACATCGCAATGATTTCAATATAATATATGCTCAAAGCCTTTTTAGATGCCATGAATAGGAGATCCATAAAAATAATCCGTGCATCGCCGTGCCGATATATTTATGTAGAATATTTATGGAAAAAATAAACACACACACATACACATACACACACACGGTCATACACGTATCTTCATATAAATACATACTTCTACATTGAGATATACGTTTTTTTTATAAACATATGTATATACTTACACACACACACACACACATACATACATATATATATATGTATGTGTGTATGTTTTTGTATATATATATATATATATATATATATATATATATATATATATATATATATATATATATACATACATATATATACACGTGTATGTATGTAAGTATATATATATATATATATATAGATAGATAGATAGATAGATAGATAGATAGATAGATAGATAGATAGATAGATAGATAGATAGATAGATAGATAGATAGATAGATAGATAGATAGACAGATACATACATATATACACGTGTATTTGGCAATAATAATAATAATAATAATAATAATAATAAATGACGATCTCGAAATACAACAATATATATACATGTATGTGTATTTATATTCATGTACACACACATGTATACATTCATACATACATCAATAAATAAATATATACATATACACATATATATATATACATACATATATATATATATATATATTATATAATATATATATATATATTATATATACATACATCTCTCTTCACTTCACTCCGCCGGTTACGACGACGAGGGTCCCAGCTGATACGATCAACGGAACAGCTTGCTCGTGAAATTAACGTGCAAATGGCTGAGCATTCCACAGACACGTGTACCCTTAACGTAGTTCTCGGGGATAATCAGCGTGACACAGAGTGACAAGGCTGACCCTTTGAAATACAAGTACAACTCATTTTTGCCAGCTGAGTGGACTGGAGCAACGTGAATAAAGTGTCTTGCTCAAGGACACAACGCGTCGCCGGGAATCGAACTCACAACCATACGATCATGAGCCGAATGCCCTAACCACTAAGCCACGCGCCCTCACTATACATACATACATACATACATACATACATACATACATACATACATACATACACATATATAGTGTGTTATTTACATTTCGTGTCCCTCTGTAGGAGATGATCAAATCACAAATAGAAAGTGAGTCAGTTGAGGAGGGCTAGTATGGGAATGATGATGAATGTCTCATGGTCAATCTGGGCCAAAAACATCGCTTCCCGCTATCTATTTCCCTCCCATTCTCAGTGTTCCATTCATTCTAAGGCACGCGTAAATACATGTAAACACACAGACATACTTGTATATGAGTGTGTGTGTGTGTTTCTGTGTTGTGCAGTACAGAGTAATGTAAGCGTGTATGTGCGTGCTGATGTACATATGTATGTATTTGCAAATTCGCAATCAAAATTAGAAATATATTTCTGTTCGTAGCCAAAAAGACACTGTCTGTATAAGATCATTTAAGTCACAGGCTCTCCGCATCTCTCTTTCTTTCTCTCTTTATCTCTCTTTCTCTCTATCCTCTCTCTCTCTCTCTCTCTCTCTCTCTCTCGTCTCTCTCTCTCTCTCTCCTCTCTCTCTCTCTCTCTCTCTCTCTCTCTGATCGGTCGTGTTATTCTTTGCTCTCGCAGTGAAAGATTTGTTTTTTGTGCTGAAAAGTTTGAAAATTTGCTGTTTTGGTCGTCGAGGCCACTTCTTTTCTGCTATTGCAGCAGAGTTCTGCTGTTTTTTTCCCCCTTGTTTCAAGGGGGAAGTGACGAAAAAGACATGAATTTGCAACCAGTCTCCTCCGAGTCGGAGGAAAACGTTGAAAATTTGTTTGAAGGCATGAAGGAGAAAATGCGGGAGGAGGAAGGTAGAAGTAAAGAGACGTCTCACGCGAGCGTCACAAAAGCAGACGACAATATGTCTGGCGAAGCTAGTAAACGACAAGAAAAGGCAAAAATAAAGTTTGCGAGTGCAGCAACTCGCCCCTGTGAAAACATCGTTATTAACAAAGAAGGATTAAAGAAGTACCAAAGTTTATTAAAAAAAGAAGGTGATAATGTGAAGTTGTTCCCTCCCAGTGAATTAATTTACGCGACGGAGAGAAAAACTGTAATTTACAAGACTTATAATGTCAAAAATAAGAAAATTGACTTCGTACAGAGAGAAGCCATTGAAAAATGTTTGAGGCCGATACGGCAACAAACAAGTTATATAACAAGGGGTAGTCGCTTCGGCACGGTAGAGGTGCGTTTCCCTAGCGAAGAAATAGCTAGGGAACATTCAACAAGAACGTTGAAGTCGGAAGAGGTAGTTCTTTTACCATTTTATTTAGGAATGAGAACTAGTAGAATAACGGTTACGGACATTCCGCCCGAAATAGATATGGACTTCATAACAGCAGCGATTCTCTTAGGCAAAGAGGAAGAAATTGCCATTCTTCAGTCTAAAAGATATCGCCCCACAACCTGGTATGGACAGGACTTAGAGCTTGTGATCCAAGCGAACCCCTCGGACTTGGAAAAATTGCCAAGCACCCTCACCATTGGAGATACCACCTTGATGGTAATAGTCGAGGGAAGAAAACCGAGATGCTATAAATGTGGCGAGAGTCACCAAGCAATACTAACGTGTTCGACGTGCCAAGTGGTAAAGTGGTGACTTCAACATAATTTGCGATGCAAGCGTAGATTATGTTGGCTCAAGAAAGAATACGAGGGGATTACCTCACCTCAACGATATGCTAAGTCGTTTCGAATTGGCAGATAGATTCAGACTGGACCATCCAGACATTCCAGAGTGGACCTGGGCAAGAAACGACGGGTCGTCCAGATCTTATATCGATAGAATCATAACTAGAAGGAAAGATAAGAAAATACTTAGCTGTCCACAACACCATATCGTCAGCTACAGCGATCACAAATTAGTGACCTGTACGCTCGACATAGATAGCATGTGTAGACGAGGTACCGGCTACTGGAAGCTAAACAAGTCACTATTGGACTGTGAAGCCTACAGGAATCGGATTAAACAATTAGTAATGAGGGCGTTAACCGGATCCATTATCAACAATAAATGGTGGTACGCCCTGAAAAGAGCCATCAAATTTGAGTCAATTAGGTTTAGCAAAGAACTAGCTAGTGCTAGAAACAAAGTAGAAAAGGAACTAGTTAAGGCTATAGAGGAGGCAATGAGGTCAGGCTGTGCATCGAAAGTGTTAGCGGCGAGGTTAGCACTAGTCCAACATCTCCAAGCTAAACATGAAGGGTGCATTATTAGGGCTAAGATCCGTGCAATGAGACAGGAAGGGATCAACGCAGCCGGATGGGCCCGGGTGGTAGAGGGCCAGCGTGGCAACAACTCAACCATTCGATCCTTGACGGGCCCAAATGGTCGATTAGTAAACGAACCCGAGGAGATGTGCAAGGTGTTTCATGATCATTTCGCCCAGCTATTCGGGAGGAGCGGCGAGCTGGAGCGCGGGGAGAAGCTCGCAGACTTCCTAGCCGGTTCGTCGCGTCTATCGGGGCCGGACGCGGAATCTTGTGAGGCGCCGATCACAGCCAAAGAAGTCGAGGATATGTTGGCAGAATGCGGCGGGGACAAATCGCCGGGACTCGATGGTCTGCCTTACGAACTCTATAGTAGCATGCCAGATTTGTTTGGGCACCTACTTGCATGCGTGTACACCAACTGGCAGCAGAACGGGAGAATTCCTAAGGGGTGGTAGCGTTGTTAAGAAAGGACCCAAACAAGGGGGATTTAATTGATAATTTCCGGCCTATCACTCTGCTTAACGCAGAGTTGAAGATCTTGGCCAAGGTCTTAGCAAAAAGGTTGGCGAGGGTCGTGGGTGAACTTGTTGGCGAGGCGCAAACTTGCGCCATCCCTGGAAGGACCATCCACGACAATCTCCACTTTCTACGCTATGCCTTAGAAAGGGTAAATAGGATTCCTGGCAAGGGTGGGGCTATGGTCCACTTGGACCAATCGAAAGCGTTTGATAGGGTGGACCATCAGTATCTGGCGGCGGTCCTCGCGGCGGCTGGCTTCGGCCCGACCTTCCGCGGATGGATCATCGCTTTATACAGCAACATCGAATCGGTAGTTCGGGTAAATGGTTTCCTTTCGGAGCCGTTCAGCATTGAACGTTCGGTACGTCAAGGGTGTCCTCTCTTCCCGCTTCTCTACGTTTTGGCCCTCGAGCCGTTGCTGAGGAGGTTGGAAACTATGAGAGGCACCCCGCAAGATCTAGGGTGCGGAAAGTCAGCTTCGGCGTATGCGGACGACATCACCGTCATCGTTTCCCGAGTCGAGCACCTACAGTGGGTGGGTGAGGCCTTAAGGGACTACGAAGCGGTGGCAGGAGCGAAAGTCAACCGGGATAAATCGGTCGGCTTGCAACTCGGCACCTGGAGGGGCAAGTCGATGTCTTCCGACAGCGTCGTAGGACGTTGGACGGAAGGACCGGTGAAAATGCTTGGGATTTGGTTAGGTCCAGATCTCCAGATAGAGAAGAATTGGAGCGAGGTGGCGAGAAAGGTGGCTCTCCTAACTCAGACATGGTCTGAACGGAATCTGTCCTTGAAAGGGAAGGCGGAGGTTGCAGAAGTGTTTATCGCCTCTGTAATCACTTACCGCCTAACCGTAGTGCCTTGCCCCGATTCGTGGCTGAACAAACTGGAACGCATGCTCTTTCGCTTTTTGTGGAGGGGCAGCAGACCTCTTGTAAGGCGCTCTATTTGCTGCCAAAAGCCGCTGAACGGTGGGTTAGGGATGCCGTGGCTAAAAATGCGCAGACATGCGCTCAGGCTTAGGCACCTCTGGATTTACCTGGACGGTGAGCAGGTGTGGTCTCCGTTTGTCAAGCTGTTATTTCCACAGTTCACATCGTTTAACGAACTGACCCATGGATCAAGTGTAGACCGAGGTTGGGCATGTGGCATGCAGAGTGCTATCAGGCACTCGTGCTTCTCTCCCAGTCGGGCAACGCCGGTGGCGGGGCTACTACCGCGTTCTTCTATAGAGGGTTAGTAGAGTTTAAGTGTGACGACGTCCTAGGAGAAACTCTGGGCTTCGACGAAAATCAACTGGCCAGCCTGTTCCAAAGAACATTCGGTCCGGGGCCTATGGATAATTACCAAAAGTCCCTGGCCTGGCAATGTTACAGAGGAGCTTTACCGGTTCGAGATAAGCTCTTTAGACATGGGTGTGCACCTTCGCCGGTTTGTGCAAGATGTAAGAGGGACAGTGAAACTGTCCTGCACGCGATTGTGCAATGCCCCAAGGTGACTGAACTCTGGACTTATGTCGAACACCTGCTGTCGCATTCGAGAATGTACAACTGTCGAGCGAATCTGTAATTAAGATAGTTCCGCCGACCTTCCTGAATAGGGAGGAGCGAGCCTGTTTTCTTTCGGTAGTTGCTATGGCGAAAGAAGTAGTGTGGAAGACGAGAGTAAAAGGAATTGCAACAGGCATGTTTATCTCCAGTCTCGAGCTAATCGACTTTTTCGTTTTCCACATGAAACGGAAAATAACGCTGGAGAAGAAATGCCTGTCGCAAAGTGTGTTTCGTAAAAGATGGAAGTCTATAGCAAGTATGTTGCGAGTGAAAGAACCTATTTAATCGAGAATGTAAAAAAGGATAAAGCAAAGTCTTCAGTGTGAGTATGTGGTTTGTGGGGTCGACCGCGTCCTCCGCTTCATTTTTTTGTTAATCACTCATTCTCATTTAATTGTATATATATATTAATTGTTTGTTTATTCATGTTTCGTCTCATTCGATACCCTGACCCCAACGTTTGTTTTGTCCCCTCTTTTTCTCAACCTTATGGTGAATAAAGAAATACTCTCTCTCTCTCTCTTCTCTCTCTCTCCTCTCTCTCTGCTTTTCTCTCACTTTCTGAATGTAGCCTTCATTTACACACCATATATATATATATATCATAGACGCAGGAGTGGCTGTGTGGTAAGTAGCTTGCTAACCAACCACATGGTTCCGGGTTCAGTCTCACTGCGTGGCATCTTGGGAAAGTGTCTTCTGCTATAGCCTCGGGCCGACCAATGCCTTGTGAGTGGATTTGGTAGACGGAAACTGAAAGAAGCCTGTCGTATATATGTATATATATATATGTATGTATGTGTGTGTGTTTGTGTGTCTGTGTTTGTCCCCCCAGCATTGCTTGACAACCGATGCTGGTGTGTTTATGTCCCCGTTACTTAGCGGTTCGGCAAAAAGAGACCGATAGAATAAGTACTGGGCTTACAAAGAATAAGTCCCGGGGTCGATTTGCTCGACTAAAGGCGGTGCTCCAGCATGAAACAAGTAAAAGAGTAAAAGAGAGTAAAAGAGTATATATATATATATATATATATATATATATATACCTTACATATACACGCAGAGACCCACAGGTAGATTGATAGATACAAAGATAAAGAGACAGACAAATAAGCAGACAGATAAATTAATAGACAGATAGACAGACAGATAGATAGATAGATAGATAGATAGATAGATAGATAGATAGATAGATAGATAGATAGATAGATAGATAGATAGATAGATAGGCAGATATTGATATAAGCATATAGATACTCGTGGTACTCCGTCGGTTACGACTACGAGGGTTCCACTTGATCCGGTCAATGGAAGAGCGGGCTCGTGAAATTAACGTGCAAGTGGCTGAGCATTCCACAGACACATGTACCTTTAACGTAGTTCTCGGGGAGATTCAGCGTGATACAGAGTGTGACAAGGCTGGCCCTTTAAACTACAGGTACAAGAGAAACAGGAAGAAAGGGTGAGAGAAAGTTTTTGCGAAAAAGTACAGCAGGGTTCACCACCCCCACCTTCGAGAAGCTTTAGGTGTTATCGCTCAATAAACATTCACCACGCCCGGTCTGGGAATCGAAGCTGCCATCCTACGACCGCGAGTCCGCTGCCCTAATCACTGAGCCATTGCACCTCCACTAAAGGCGTACTCCATCGTTACGACAACGCGGGTCCTAGCTAATACGATCAACGGAACAGCTTGCTCGTGAAATTAATGTGCAAGAGGCCGAGCACCCTTAACGCAGTCCTCAGGGAAATTCAGCGTGAGACAGTGTGACATGGCTGGCCCTTTGAAATACAGGTACAGCTCATTTTGCCAGCTTAGTGGACTGGAGCAACGTGAAATAAAGTGTCTTGAACAAGGACACAACGCGTCGTCGGGAGTTGAACTCACAAACGTACAATCGTAAGCCGAATACCATAACCATTAAACCACGCGCTTTCACATATAGATATATGCATCACGAGTAGACATATTTAATATATAATTAACATATGTGAATGCATCTTACATTTACATGAATATGAAGTTTCTTATTTTTTCTAAGAAACTATAAAGCAGTCATTTCATCGAATGAAGTTCGTGGGTGTATCTGTACGAGTGTGAGTTTGTTTGTATGTATACGAGTTTGTGAGCGTCTCCGTGTCTGTATGCGCGCTTACACTGCATATTTTCATATTTTGAAAGGCAAAATATGAAATTTCAATATAAATACTTTCAAAAATCTACGAAGTTTCCAAATTTCTGAATGCGAAGCATATTACAATCTCTATTTTGAAATGAATGTATTTTTCAATTATAACTATATTTCCTCATCGTTTTGAATACATTTAAGTGTACTGCATATATATAACTGTCAATGATCACAGAATATGTACAGTAGTGTACATATATATATATAGATAGATAGATAGATAGATAGATAGATAGATAGATAGATAGATAGATAGATAGATAGATAGACAGAAAGACGTGGCTCGAAGGAAGTTACAAAATACCGCACAAGCACACAGTTCAGATTGTAATGCTTCTTATAACAAAAGCAGCAGTAAGGTTATGATAGTCATTACATAACTCCAGTTCTCTTGTCACTCATTCCTTTCCACTAAAGGAACAAGGCCTGAAATTTGGTTGGAAGGAAGAAGTTGATTACGTTGACCCCAGTGTTTCATTAGTACTTAATTTATCGACTCTGAAATGATGAAGGGCGAAATTAACGTAACAACGGGCAAACTACCGCTAAGTATTCCGTCCAGCGTGCTAACGATTCTGCCAACTCGCTGCCTTAACTTTTGTCATTCATTAATTGATATTATGATGTGTACTCATATGACGCTTCACCCTAAAGCGTCATAAAGTTTATTATTATTCTAATAACTGGTTCATAAAATCGCTATTCTTATACGAAATCATAAAATGTATGTATGTACGTCTACACACACATATTCTACGACGGAACGGCGTCCCTCCCAGGTGAGCATTGTATACGCCACAGAATCACGAGTACGCAACTGAACACGGCAAATATATAGCCAGCTCGGAGTAGTAGAGGCCACTGTAACTCGCTAGAAGAAGGAAAAGGACAGAAACAAAATAGGTGCCCTCGATTTCAGACCAGATAATCAAGGAGGCATTTTTTGAGTTATGATCTAAGATGTCTGTCTCTGTATAGCAGCGAAAGTGTGGTGATATATCATGATTTTTATACACACTGTGATTATGGTTGTGAACTTTATATATTATCCATATGACTGCAGACACGTATATATAAATATATGTATGTATGTGTGTATGTATGTATGTATGTATGTACGTACGTATGTACCTATGTATGTATGCATGTATGTATGTACGTATGTATGTATGTGTGTATGTATGTATGTGTGTATGTATGGATATATGTATGTATGAGAATGAATGATGAAAGACTTCCTAAGCAACTTTTGTATGGTGAGCTGTTAGATGGTAGAAGGCCAACACGAAAACCCAAAACGAGGTTCAAGAACTGCCACAGAATTTCAGTTGTTGATTGGAAGAGAGAGGCACAAGACGGAAATGGGCGGAGGTAAAGAATGTACTGTGGTTTTTCGAAGTTTGGAAGAAACGAAATGAATCACGAGAAGATAAAGAGAAGGCTTAGAAAGAATGAACCTGTGGAAAATGGGTTTATCTGTCGGAGGAAGTGCTTGAGTCGTGCAAGCCTGGTCAACCACCAGAGAACTCACATGAATCAACCTCTTGTAAATTGTTATACGGCTCTTGTTCACAAAAGAACCTGTGCAATCTGAGGATAGGTGTGCCTTTCAATTGGGGGATTGAAAGGCATGTCAAAAGAGTTCATACTGCGGCACCAGCTCGTTCTGCCAAGCAGCGCAGCTGTGCATTATGCAATACAATGTGCAAGTATTTCACCGGGATCAAGAATCATACAAGGGCCTCACATTGCATATTCAATGACTCATTTCAATGATATATACATACGCATATATGTAGGCATATATGTATGCATGTAAGAACGCATGTATGTAAGTATGTAAAGGAACACAAAACGTAATTGGCATTTTATTGTTTATATAACCTAGACGTGCCCCAGTTAGCCGACCACCCATAATACCCTAGCCGGTAGGCTCTATTACACAACATAATAGAGTCGACTCATTCCGTCAGCATTGTTAGCAATAATACTATGTACACTAGCCTATCTAAGTCGTATTTTGATGAGGATGGCTGCGATACCTGACATGTCGTATTTTGTTATCACCTTACAGCTACGAATATGGTCACTCGGTTTTATTTTGGAGATACTACGGAAACATCGCATATGAAAAGCGTCTGAAATTCATCGCATATGAAAAGGGTCCGAAATTCGGCACCACTAAACAATGATGTCAAAACCACCAACTTATATACATCGACTTTCACCTTCAACGATAAGTCGAGGCTGTTCAAAAGCCTGTAATAGAGTTTACCGAAAGTGGAACTAGCTTTCCCGGTACTGGACTCAATTTCTATATCTATCTTAGCATCATTAGAGGCAATGGAATCAAGGTAAGTGAAGGAGGAAACACTGTTTAATGCTTTACCATCAACATATACAGTAGGGGCAACATTGAGAGGATTGTCACGAATGGACTGATGGAGAAGCCCAGTTATGTTGATGCTGATGGTCAGAGCAAAAATCTTCGAGAAGGTGTTTAGAATCCATGTATGTTCTCAAATGTGTGTGCTACAAGTGCACAATCGTGTGCGAAGAACAAATCTCGAACTGTTTTGCAACAAAGTCTTAGTTTTTGCTGTTGGTTGAGCAAGCCTCCGCCGGTTCTGTACTGAAATTTTACTCCTTCTTTAACACCCTCGAACTCTCGTTCCAACATGCTGGAGAAATATAAAAAACATACATACATACATACATACATGCATACATACATACATACATACATGCATGCATACATACATATATACATACATACATACATACATACATACATACATACATACATACATACATACATACATACATACATACATACATATATATACATACATACATATATATATATATATATTATATATATATATATGTATATATTGGCAGGGCTTACTGCTAGGGAGTCGGCCATATGCTAGAAATAGACCATCAACGGTCAAACTACAAGGAATTTATTAGCGCGCCAGAGCCAAGACATTTGAAATTTTATCACTAGTGTAATCGGTAAAGCTACACACGTGTCTGTACTGGCACGAAAGCTGGGGTTAGCTTTTCCGTTTACATTACTATGAACGGATGCACTGAAGAAGCACGGACATTTGGATTGCATAAGTAATTCTCTTGTTAAGGCTGAAACCGAAGTATGCATTTAATTCTGTTTTTTATATAAATTTTCATCTGTCATGCCCGCCAAAATTGGTTCTGGTGTTCGCTGTATTTTTCCTCTAGAGAATTTCCTTCTAGTTTGACCGTTGATGGTCTATTTCTAGCATATGGCCGACTCCCTAGCAGTAAGCCCTGCCAATATACACATATATTAGAATTTTCTCTGACTCCTCAGATTTTTGTATGCTGGACTACTGGTTTTAAATTGATATTAAAATTAATATTAATTTATCTCCCTCATTATTTAAATATTGAAATAAATACGTTCTCTAGTACTAGGCACGAACCGCAGTGAATTATTTACTGCAGCCCTTCGCCTCAGAAATTTATTAGCGCGCCAGAGCCAAGACATTTGAAATTTTATCACTAGTGTAATCGGTAAAGCTACACACGTGTCTGTACTGGCACGAAAGCTGGGGTTAGCTTTTCCGTTTACATTACTATGAACGGATGCACTGAAGAAGCACGGACATTTGGATTGCATAAGTAATTCTCTTGTTAAGGCTGAAACCGAGGTATGCATTTAATTCTGTTTTTTATATAAATTTTCATCTGTCATGCCCGCCAAAATTGGTTCTGGTGTTCGCTGTATTTTTCCTCTAGAGAATTTCCTTCTAGTTTGACCGTTGATGGTCTATTTCTAGCATATGGCCGACTCCCTAGCAGTAAGCCCTGTCAATATACACATATATTAGAATTTTCTCTGACTCCTCAGATTTTTGTATGCTGGACTACTGGTTTTAAATTGATATTAAAATTAATATTAATTTATCTCCCTCATTATTTAAATATATATATATATATATATATAATATATATATATATATATATATATATATATATATATATATATATGAGAGAGAGATGGAAGATGGAATATATGAGAATGCTTTCTGATCACTACAATTGTTCCGACTCATCTAGCATCTTCCGTCTCTCTCATTAATCAAAAACCCAACGAACTCAGAAAATGAACGTGCTTCACCGGTAAACTCTCTGGTCTATACCAAACGATTTATTAACTAATATATGTGTGTGTGTGTGTGTGTGTTCGTGTGTGTGTATGTATGTATATATGCATGTATTTATGTATGTATAAACGTATGTATGAATATATGTATACATGAAACGAACACATTCTGCGCTTTTTATATCAAATGCAAACTTTTGTGGCTCGTCTTCTCATGTAGTATGCATATCATATTCTGTTTATATTCCTAATATTTTTCTTACTTTATGTTTTTTTTTAACGCGTATGGCATATTAAGAAAAATTTGAATAAAATTTAATCGAAAATAAAATTAATGAGATGTTTTCCCGAAATAATCTATTATCAGTTTTAAAGTAAGCATGAAAGAATGTTTTAAAAGCCGAATATATATTTTATGATAAGCCGTCTTAAATTATCATACAACATATCTGGCCCTTTACGTATTGTATTTCATATTATTTGGAAATTTATATATAACTTCATATACTCATTTATTCTATTGTTATACATTCCATTTACCATAAACATTTCTGCCATTTATAAATCATATGGAACATCAGATGCTGCATTAATAACAAAATTGAATTTATATATTATACATGTTATATGGGGCTTTTAACATCGGATCTTAGATGTTGTAATAAATATTTTAATAACATTTTATTATATGATGTTATACTTTATATGATATCTTATATGGATTTTACGATATCGAAGATCATGTCACAAGCTTACAGCGGGACCTAAATTCAACATACAAGTGAGCCTAAATAAACAACATGCGGTTTTATGCTGGGGAATTTCAAGTACTGCACTATCAACTCACGAATACAGTACAATCTACATATACATGATCTGAAGGCAGTACAATTCCAGAGTCACAGGCAGTGAAAGGCTTGGGGGTCAGAATGTACAATGATGCATCATTTTATATGCACATTAGCAAGATGGCAGCAAAGTGGAGACAACTGGGAGGATGGATGCTGAGGTCCTTCAAAACAACAGACCAAGATACTATGTTGACGCTGTGAAGAAACTTTGTTCTCAGCCGCCTGGACTACTGCTCCTAGTTATGGTCACTACATAGTACCAAATTAACAGCGGAGCTTGAAGTAGTCCAACACCATTACACTAAAAATATTGAAGCAGTGCAGCGGATGACCTACAGGGAATGGCTGAGAAAACTACAGTTTTATTCCATGGAGCGAAGGAGTGAAAGAAAGGCAATGATATGCATATGGAAAATACGAGAAAGGTTAGTATTTAACTGTGGCATTATACAAAGGCCAGAACTGGCCACAATTGTATTGTGGTACCATCACAAAGGTACCATCCACTCCATCTAACTTCAAGACCAGGTACTGCAATAGTATAGGATTCAAAGGCCCACAGCTCATCAATGCCCTGCCACAAAATTAAGAAATTTGCGTAAGACGGAAGTAGATGTTTTCAAACAGGAACTAGCCAACCTTCTCTCCACAATACCGGATGGACCAACAGCCCGACATCAGGTACAGACGAGGGCAGCGGAATCAAACACCCTTATAATCCAAATGTACCAACAGCTGGGACAAAAGCACACACAGGAGTGGTGATGCGACCAGCATGAACACGACCGCATGGCTGAAACGAGTAAACGATTATATATATATATATATATATATATATATATATATATATATATATGGTTGAAATTTACAGAAAGACGAAAGACGAAGACATGTGTTTAAACAACAACCAGGTGTATTATTTTGACGCTCGGGAAGGTAAGAAAGTCTTTTACGTTTCAAGCCTACGCTCTTCAAAAGAAAGGAACACGTTGAAATAAACAGCGAGAATATTATATCGTCAGTAGATCATAAATCTCCAAATGAAGTAAACTCAAAGTTGTCGAGTGGTAGAATATTTAGACCGGATATAACTATCTTTATCTACATATATGTGTGAAAAGTAAGTTCAAAAAAAGTAATTCAAACATTTTGGGGCATCCAAAAAGAGAGAAAAGGTGATTTCTAATAAGGATTTATCATGTTCATGAAAATCAGCCAAGACAGGTAATGAGAATATGAAAATAATATTTGAGGAGATTCGTTATAGGTATAAGAATATACCATAAACAAGTATTTAAAAAAATGGAGAGAAGATGTTGAAACAGAAATAGATTTATTATAAAACTGGATTCAATGGATACGTATGTTTCGAACAACAATGCAAAAATGTGAGAAAAAATTTAAACCATAGTGATTATAATTATAATTGGAAATAAACAATTAAGAAATTAGAATTAAGAATGAAATTAAAATGAAATTTAAAATTTAATTTATGCATTGTCATTCTCATCAGTGAAGAATCTTTTTAAGGACATCAAAGAAGTTTAATAAGATGAAGTAAAATGAGATAAAAATAAAATAAAATGAAAATATAAGATGCAATAAGAGAACAGATGGGGCAATAAGGGAAATCTGGTAATTTACAAACCAGTGAAAAACCCTTCCGTTATAGCCTCAACGTTTTACAAATCCATATATTACACAAAACATTTTATGTGTCTGTGTTCGCGTGCGTGTGTGTATGTATATATAATTGTATGTTTGTACGTACGTATGTATGTATGTACTGTACGCCGGCACTCAGAATCATGAACGATTAGGTAGAAGGTACTATGCTTTTGTTGATTTTTTTTTCAGATGTATATATAATTGCAAACAGATATAGACCTCTTCTCTGCTCTTCCACTTTGACCTTGCTGAATATCCAGTATGTGACTGTTTGAGGAAGAGAAAACCACAGCAGCACACAGCTGGAGTTACTTGAGTGCACAGAAGAAACGTGAAATAAAGTTCTTGCTCAAAGCGTCATATGGTCCAGCAATGAATCCACGACCTTATGATAAGCTCAACACCGTAACCACTAACCTATGTTCTTTCACCTGTTGCATATATCATCTCCTTCAACAATGAACTGTCAAACAGACAACTACATTATCTAAACTAAGAATGTAAAGAGAGTTAACTAATTTCTTTTCTCTGATTTCCACAATAAAGTTATTCGAGCAGTTTAATATTTTTGAGGAAAAAACAACAGAAGGTAAATAAATTTCAGACATTATTGAAATATGAGCTGGCATAATAAACATATTCAGTAGATTTTAAGGAAAAACAGATGATGTATTAACTTAGAAATAAGAAGGTAAATTTAAATTTAGATGATGAAAAAAGGGAGTCATTTTCTATAGTCTTCTGAACTACTGTAGCTTAGATTGATGCTTAACCTAGTTTTCATAATCAGATAAAAGGTTAATCTCACGTGCATATGAATACGTTGCTGCTATGGTTCTTGGTATTTATCTCTTACGGACAGGTGCGTAAAAAAAACCCAGCTAAACAAACACTTACATTAAATTCGAACTCAATAAAATGCAATTGACAGTCGGATACATTATATGTTTAATCATTTGTCACACACTTAATAAAGAAGATCGTCTTCATAAATCCTTCCCAAGGACAATATATTTTCAGCAGATTTAACGAGGAGATGGTTATAAAGAAAGCACAAAAGACTACTAACGCTATTAATGTAGTCCTCTCTTTTTTTCTCTTCTCACTTCTGTAGAAACTTGACAAACGACTAATTGACTAAATGAATCTAATCAGGAAAAGGCAAATCCTGTATTGGATTCATCGCGTGCACACACACTCTCACACGCACACACACACATACATACATCTACACACGCGCTCTTACACATTCATGCATACACTATGCTCATATATATATATATATATATATATATATAATATATATATATATACGCTCACTCGCACACACATACGCACACGTGAATACATACATACATACATACATACATACATACATACATACATGCATACATATAGGTACACACACGCACTCGTGTTCACATCCACATTCACTCTCTCTCTCTCACACACACACAATTAGGACTTTTTATCAAAACTAATAAACTGATAATTATTGTAACATAGAAATATGAGAAATTAGTTTGATTAATATTGTTCCGTTTTATATTCAGCTCACTTGTAATGCATCTGTGCACTTGAGTCAAGAGGACAATACACTCCGAATGAATAACTTATGATTGAACACAATCACTCAAGCATATTCCCGCACACACATACATACGCAAGCGATCGATCACACACTCATACACATGCAATGCGTGTCCATGCATGCACGTAAACTCATTTATGCGCGCATGTATGCATATGTATTTACGCTCGCCCGCAACAATCCGCCATTATATTTTGAAATAGCTGTGTCTACAGCTCAGATTTCACAATTAATAAAGAAAAAAAAATAACCTACGTGTTGAGGAAGATCAGCAGGTAATTGCCTTTCTTGAATAGCGTTAATTTTCGGTGAGAAGATTCCCTCCAATACTTTCATTGATTTATGTTGTTGTTGGTGTTGTTTTTACGTTTAACGGCGAGCATTTCTTTTAAATTAATTTGCTTTAGCAGACTAAATGTCGTTTGTTTTATTATTCTTTCTAATTTTGACACAAGACCATCAATTTTAATAGCAGGGAACAAGTTGATTTTTATCGACCCTAACACCTAACTGGTACCTTATTTCAACTACCTGGAAAGGATAAAAGGCAAAGTTGATCTCAGTAGGATTTGAGTTCAAAATGTAAAACGCTAAGTATTTTGTCTGATGCGTTATCCTTTTGACCAGCTCACCGCCTTCCTTTGTTTTATAACAAACGGAAACTCATTACTAAATGAAAATGTGAAAAGTGCTATAAAAATACCTCCGAAGCCTCTTATACTTGATATACTGATTTCCGACATTCACATACGGATAAATTTTGACGCATTGTACAGATGTTTAAAGTAGTACCAGTGTTTTATTTATCAACTGCGGAAGGATACAAAAGGAAATTGACCCTTTTACTCTAAAGCGTAAATGACCGTAACTAAATAACCCAAGGAATTTTGTCCGCACCTTTATCGACACTGCCACTACGTCGTGTTGAAAATATACTATCACGAACATTCCTTGAGTAGTGGATTTTCAGAGCCGGTGGAGCGTCGGGCGACATACTTTGCCGTGTTTTAAATATATTTGTTTGATGAGTTTGAATCCAAAAGAAGTCGACATCTGTCTTACTTCTTCCTGGAAAATTATGACTACCAGTGGTTTTTGTAGTTATTTAACCTCAAACCCACACCGACCCAACCGTGATATAACAGTCTTTCCATGACTATACTGCCTTTACAGACAGACAGTTTATCTTAAGACTAAGTTAGCCAATATATCTTTCCTTTTGTTATGATTATACGAGGAAACTTGCTTAGTATTATTTCTTGCAGGTTAAAAAGGCCAGGTAGAAGTTTCTACAGTGTTTCGTTAAAACCAGTCATATAATGTGCTCAACTGCAAGCCTTCTCAAATGTCTGACCTTTGGTTATGTTAGTCAATATTAGGAAATCTTATTAATCAAATTAAGAATAACATCTTAGCTGTTTACGCCTAAGTTATGTCACTTCAATTCATTTCATATAAAATTAATTTAGTATTACAGATGATCTCAGATATCCAGTCCTGTATGAAATTGTTCTAGTATCAAACGTAATCCTATATAATTACCTAAATTATATTGCAATGAATAATATATGATATGAAGAATAATTAATTTTTAATTAATCTAAAGGTTAGGATCTAAAGGATAGGATCAGAACACATGGCTGATGACTGAAGTTGTTTCAGATGTTGATTAACGCTTTTTTTTTTTAATGAGAATATCTTATAACGCAACGTGTTTGACACTCTGGTCACTCTATAATAGGCCAAGTAAAACGTCGAAGAAGTGAGAGTGAGTGACAGTCAGAGATACAAAATCTAAGTGAAAAGCTGTAAGAGATTATATATGTAAAAAAAAAAATAACGAGCTAAGAAATAACTCGAAGTGGTCAATACCAATACCAATAACAACGAAGACGTCTGCAGAGACAGTTGGCTCAACAACCAGCCAGCTATTGTTTAGAAATCTGGGACGACATTACTGTACCTTGCGAACAGGATTTAAATAACATATGCGTTAATAAAAATTGGCCTCTTCTGGATTTTACCAAACGGTGAGACCATGCATCTTCAATCGCATCGTCATTTATAAAATCATTGACAAAGACAGTAACATCGATACCAATATCCAAGAATATGTTGGTCTTGGTGTACAAAGCCCTCAACGCAAATTGACCAATCATCAAAACAATCCATAATTTTCTTGGGGTCAATGGAAAAATATATGCTTTGAAAGATGGATGATATTATTGAGGCGTCAATTGAGTAAGGCTCCACTCGGCGACTTAGTTATTCCAGGCACTTCTAATAGTGCATCTTTTTCTATATCACCAAATAGTACTTTAGTGGAAAAACTTTGGATTTCACGAGTTGCTTTGAGCCTTGGATTCAGTGACTATTTCAGCTCGTGGGCTAGAGAACATGATGACGTCTTGATTTACGAATCGCCTTGATACCAAATGGAGGATTTTACTGTTGGCATGGAATATCTGGAGCGGCCATTGAGTCTCGCTAATTTTGCGCAGAGAATCCAGGAGATATATGTTTGAATAAAATAAACAAATACCAATATGTCAAATACCACACAACAAAACTTATTGATTTATGAAAATTATCTCCACTTGTACAGGATGTAACAAAATTACCTAACGGGATATATATATATATATACACACACACACACACACACATATATATATATATATATATATATATATATATATATACATATATACATCACAGTTTGATAACCGGTGTCGATGTGTGTAGGTCTCCATAAATTAGTGGCTCGGCAAAAGAGTCCGATAGAATAAGTACCGGACTTTGAAAGAAATAAGTTCTGGTGTCGATTTGTTCGACTGAAAGTCCTACAAGACTAAATGCCCCAGCATGGTCGCAAAAAAATTGATATATATATATATATATATATATATGTATTTAATATATTTATAAATGTGTGTATAAATATATGTTGTGTGTGTTTCATTGTCTCCTTACGTTGACATCGTGCGACAGTTGTAAGCGAGTGTCACTGTCTGCGATCTTAGGTGAAAACATGTCTGGGACTCGAGAAGTATTACCTTAGTTGGAAATAGGTGAATGCGGGTAATAAAAAAGGCAACCGGTACAGGACGTCACCAACTGTGTAAACAACATGAAGTACGAAAACAAACGAGTTAAATACTTTAACAACGATAGAAAATGGAAAACAGGACACTTAAACACAGAGAACGATCCTTCATCAGTTGTAGGCTGTCTATCTACTCCTCATTTCGAGCATTCAACGACCATATGAGTCTTCAAAGACAGCTGCTCCCATAAATTCCGAAATAAAATTTTGGATTTATGGAGGGTCAAAGTTGGAAACAAAAACAGGATAGTGGAGACATACAAGGAAACCGAACGGAAACAAACATGGTGGGGTCGTTAGACAAGAACAAGGGGAAAATAGTGAACACTGGGAGAAATATTTTCTTTGAAAAGAGAAAAGATAGAAGAGCGAGAATGAAAACGTCATGCCCTTAGAACGTCGTGCAGAAAAATAAAGATGGTCACGTAAGGAAAGGAAAGAGGGATGATGGTCACGTGTGAGCAACGAGAGAGAGAGAGAAAAAGAGAAAGAGGGGGAGAAAGATACGTCCCCAAGTATACCTTTACTAAATGCACAATGCCTCACCAGTCAGTACTACTCCAAATACTTGCAATCAATCCTTCCTCCCCTGCACCGTCACGGAGAACAGTTCAGTTGAATACACTAAGCAGCAAGAATACTGCATAATTGATGAATGTTTCATTGCTTTGCAGTCATGAACCGCTTCAAGGACATTAATGAGTAGCGAATAAAAAATGTTTCCACAGCAACGACCACAACACAAATAATAATGACACTAACAACAACAGGAACAACAACAACAACGATGACGAATATGATAACGACAAAACGGCAACAACCTCAATGACTGCCACGCCTACGAGAGTTACAAAATTAATGACAACGACATCTGAGACAACGATAAAAAGAAGAAGAAGAAGAACGACAACAACAACGATGACGACGACGACGACGACGACGACGACGACGACAACAACAACAGCAACAACAAACTTATGTAAAGAAATAGCAGCTAAATCACTCGTATACGACATGACTTTAAATGATTTGACACATTGAATAACATGTTAGTATGTTTCTTGTAACAAAGGAGAAAGATGGAGTGTTTACATTATCTGGAAAATATTCAGTCATAAATATATTTCATCGGAGCTGATCTTAATCAACAACAACAACAACAACATCAAACCAATAGAGGAGCTTCAACTCGGATCGGTAGTCAATACTACTCTTAATCATTACCCTTAAAAAATAAAATGTCACGTCGGGTAACATCTTGGATACAGCTTTCAAAACAAGGGCGCGGTTGATTATCATTGACCTGGGTTAAGCGACGGTGACAATAATAGTAATAATGATAATGATAATAATAAATCGAGGCTAATAGACTGGATATAGTTGTCAGCGATATACAAGAAAAAGAGATGTATTTTAATCAATGTATCAATACCAACAGATAACAAAGTTTCTCTAAGTAAAATGCAAACTTTCAAAATACAAAATTCTAGAATAAGAGGTAACTCGAATGTGGAGCCTAAAAACAGAAACTGTTCCTATCATAGTAGGCGCATTAGGTGCGATAAAAAATATTCAAACAAATACATAACAAAAACACCATTTCTAACAAGTATATATAACAGAGATAACGGCACTACTAGACACCGCACACATCCTACGTAAAACACTTTCAATACAGTAAAAATAAGAGCGTCACAACAAACCACAGCACATACCCAAGGTCCACAGCGCTGCCCTCGTTAGTGTAGTGATACACGTGATAAAAATAAGACTACTGAACAACAACAACAACAATAATAATAATAATAATAATAATAATAATAATAATAATAATAATAATTACATATTAAGAATATTAGAGCTGCTGTTATGCTCGAAGTGATCCACATGCACAGCACTGTTGGGAACAGTTCGCATTTAAGGAGAGTATCGTCGCTTTGAGTTACAGGAGAAGGCACGACTTGAAACTTTTGGTGATTTGTTATTGCCTTGTTTCAAGTGAAGAATAATCGGTAAGTATGAACTATCCGAGAGTCATTCAAAATAGCAACAATAATAATATCAATAATAATATTAGTAGTAGTAGTAGTAGTAGTAGTAGTAGTAGTAGTAGTAGTAGTAACAATAATTCGGTATGGAGCGGGAATTATAAAATAGCAAAAGAGAGAAATGAAGAAAATGGATAGCAAAACCAGAAAAATATTGACAGTACGCAGAGCCTTCCACAGTAAGAGTGATACCGATAGATTGTACTTGTCCGGAAGAAAGGGTGGTAGAGGTTTAATCAGTTGCCAGGATTGTATCAAAGCAGAGAAGAACAGGTTAGGGTGGTATATAAAAAATGCCGTGGAGTCACTGTTGAAACACACGAAGAACGCCAGCGCCATAAAAACTGAAAATTGTGTGTATAAAGATAAATGTAAACAAGAAATGAACAAAAAAATAGAAAAGGCATAGAAAGAAAAAAATGTATGATCAGTTTGTAAGAAATGGACGCCAAGACAGATGCAGAGGAGTGATGGCTATAGATGAGGAGGAGTGATCTGAAGATAGAGACAGAAGCACTCATATTCACTGCTCAGGAACAAGCGTTAAGGACCAATTATATGAAGTGCAGAATTGCCAACATTACCGTTTCCGACAAACGCAAAATGTATGGTGAGTGGAGGGAAACAGTATGGCACATCATTATTGAATGCCTGAAATTGTCACAACGCGAACACAAACGACGCCATGACAATGTGGCAAGAATGATCTATTGGGAGCTCTGTGGAAATCATGGCCTACAAAGAGCAAAGACGCGGTATGAACAAGCCCCAGAAGGAGTAACTGAAAATGAGAACTGCAAAATTCTATGGGATGTAATGATCCATTGCGATCACCTGACCAGACATAGGAAACCCGACAATGTTCTGGTAAATAAAAAGGAAAGAATATGTATGATTATAGACATAGCATGCCCCGGTGACAACAGGATGAATGTGAAAGAAGAAAATATAAGCAACTAGAACGATTTATAATGGGAAATACGAAGGTTGGGGATCAATGAAGAGAGTAGACGTGGTACCAATAGTAATCGGTGCGCTTAGAAGTATCAGCACTCAACTATCAACATGCTGCAAGTGTGAATATAGAACACCTTCAAAAATCAAAAATCAAAAATCACATTTCTTGGAACTGCATAAAAGATGGGCTACAGCAAATATTTTGCTCAATACCACAGATTTGCTCGTTAGTTGTTTGACCTTAACCAGTTGAGCATGTCCCTTAGTGGCTGACCATATGTGCATCTCTGATTACGAGCAGAGGTAGTGGGAGAGCATCATAGTCATGTGTTGAGAGGGATTCTTTGAGGTTTGAATAATTCACCTCTGGAAACATGAGTGTTTCGTTCAACATCCTTAAGCAACCCTTATTCGGGGACCTTTTGAGCGGGATGGGTTACTCGACCAGAAGAAAATTCTAACTAGGTTCCACCTGCAAGGTGAGATCACCATGTCGCGCACAGATGGTTACGATGCATGTGCCTAGTGTACCCCTATCAGCCTGGTAGTCATGATGGGTATATTGGGCTTCGTATATTTTACCCCAGTGTCACTTTGATGGCATGCACTGCTCTCTCACTCAATAATGCTGATAATAATAATAATAATAATAATAATAATAATAATAATAATAATAATAATAATAATAATAATAATAATAATAATAATGATGATGATGATGATGATAATAATAGTAATAATAATAATAATAATAATAATCGTTTCTGTTATAGGTAAAAGCCTGAAATTTAGGGGTAGGGGATAGTCGATTAGATCGACCCCAGTAACGCAACTGGTACTTAATTTATCAACCCCGAAAGGATGAAAGGCAAAGTCGACCTTGGCGGAATTTGAAGCCGGAATAATGATAATGATGATAATAATACAGTACCAAGCAGTGGCCTTCATGGCTTCTGATCTTAACTCATTGGAAGTGTTATCATGTACATTGATTTGTCTTGGTATAAAAGATGGGCTACAGCAAATATTCTGCCCAATACCACAGATTTGCTTCTCAGTTGTTTGATGTAAAACAGTTGGGCATGTCCCTTAGTGGCTGACCATACGTGCATCTCTGATCAGGAGCGGGAGTAGTGGGGGAGCATCATAGCCATATATTGAGAGGAATTCTTTGGGGTTTAGATAATTCACCACTGGAAACATGGGTGTTTCATTCAACATCTTTTCATTCAACATCCTTAAACAACCCTTATTCAGGGACCATTTGAGCGAGATGGGCTATTCAACCCGAAGAAAAATCTCACTGAGCCCCACCTGCAAGGTCATGTGCTGTTTATCTTGATATCAGATCACCATGTTGCGTAGATATGGTTGTGATGCATGTACCTGGTGTACCCTTATCAGACAGGTAGTCATGATCGGAATACTCGTCTTCGTATATTCTACCCTAGTGTCACTTTGATGGCATGCACCACTCTCTCACATAATAATAATGATAATAATAATAATAATAATAATAATAACAACAACAACAACAACAACAACAACAACAACAACAACAACAACAACAACAACAACAACAACAACAACAACAACAACAACAACAACAACAACAACAACAACAACAACAACAACAACAATAATAATAATAATAATAATAATAATAATAATAAATAATAATAATAATGCTATCAACAACAACAACAGAAACAGCAACGCACTTCACAAACTTGACAATATGTCTGTATGATATCGCAGCAGTAAGCAGTGATACAAGTAATTCCACATCATTATTGCCGCTAATGAATACAGAAAAACAGTACCTAAATCAGATTTCCTATTTCTCTTTTCTCAAAATACATTTCTTTTGTATCTGTTCTAAATTCATGCAGTGTTTTACTTCAGTGCCTAATTCTTCAACACATTAACAGCAGTCGCTACATTTCTGAGATCCTATTTATATCAACAATTTAATTTGTTCTAATATAAAATATCACATTTGTATATTTAATGTGTATACGTGCGCATACATATACGTATGTAAGTGTGTGTGTGTGTGTGTGTGTGTGTGTGTGTGTGTGTGTGTTCGTGCTCGTGTGAGTGTGTACGAGTGTATGCATACGCATCGTTACAAATTGGATTTGGTATATGGATATATGTATACCTAAAATTAACTGTATTACGCCAATTAGTTTTAAGTTGCATATAAATTGAATTTACATGTGTGTGATATTAAACACACAAATATGCGTGTATGCGTGTTTACTTGTGTTTGTATATATGTAGATATCTATGTATTTCTCTGTCTATCTATCTATCTATCTATCTATCTATCTATCTATCTATCTATCTATCTATCTATGTATCTATCTATTTTTCTGTCTATCTATTTTTCTGTGTGTCTGTCTATCTACCTATCTATCTATCTATCTATCTATCTATCTACGGGAAGGAAGAGCTATTTTCATCATCCTTGTGGCTATGGCGAAAGAATGTATCTGGTGGACGCGTCTGAAAGGATTGGAGACAAACACTTTCCTCTCTGGTCAATCTCTCATCAACTTCTTCAAGTACCACTTGAAAAGGAAAGTGAGAGTAGAGAGGCAAGTTTTGTCTAGCGAATGTTTTAAAAAAAGCTGGGTGAATGTAGCAAGAATGGCACGTATGAATGACGAAGCCACCTTGAGCATGATCCTATGAACCCAGAAATTGAAAACAGAGAGTTGCTTATTTGCAAAAAAAAAAAAAAGAAATATAACATGTGACTCCATTGACCGAGGTTACCGTGGTCTTTTCCGTAGGCTTTTCTTTCCACGGGTAAACCTCACCTGTCCTCCCCTTTACACTTCATATTGACATTTCTGTGATAACGATCCCTATTGATCAATTTTTTTTTTCCTCTCCCCCTTTTTTTTAACCCCCCTTTTTTTTGTCCTCTTTCTCTCCTTTTACGATCCCTTTTGATCGAAACTCCCCCTTCCTTTTTTTTTTTTAACCTTCAAAAGAAAAGCTCTACCTTGTAATTTGTTCTATCTGTGTGCAGCCCTGTGTGGCTAATAAAGAAACATATCTATCTATCTATCTATCTATCGATCCATCTAGATAGATAGATAGATAGATAGATAGATAGATAGATAGATAGATAGATAGATAGATAGATAGATAGATAGATATCAAAATTACGATTTTTATAATTAAGATAATTTTAATAATAATTATTACTTTTGAAGGTTTTTATTCCCATGCTGGCCACTTGATAAGATCGATAATTAAATTAAGAATCTTATCTTTATTTAGATAGATAGATAGATAGATAGATAGATAGATAGATAGATAGATAGATAGATAGATAGATAGATAGATAGATAGATAGATCAATTGATAGATACATGCATACATACATACATACATACATACATACATACATACATACATACATACATACATACACTCACATACATACATACTATATGGATGGGTGGATGGATGAACGGATGGGTGGATGGATGGATGGATGGATGGCGGACAGACATAAAGACAGATAGATAGATAGAAAGACAAACTGAGACATACATACACACGTGCACGCACACGCATACTCTTATGTATCTATTCTATTATGATATAATCTACCTTGCTGATTTTTAAGGGAAAAAACAGAAGCATTTTAGAAAGCCTGATAGGAAAATATTTGAGAAGTGTGCAAACGAAAAATATCACTCCATAAAAGACTACGGAGAGAAGAATAGCTTATTGACATCAGCAGTCACGTGCAGGATGCGCTGCGAAGTAAACAATGCAATTCGGTATGGCTGTTTAGAAATTGCAATAATCCATTTGCTTCGATAACGTGGAACCAGCTAAAGACATATTTTCACAAGCAGCAACAATCAGACTTACCATTCAACTCAGAGTTCTGTGTGGATGTGGCGTTCATTGCTTTCTTGTTATGAAATGAAAGGAAACTAACGCAGTCTGCACAAGGGATGCGATATTTTTAATTACATTTTTTTCATCTTTTACTAGTTTCAGTCGTTGAACTGCGGCCACGCTGGAACACCACTTTTAAGAGTCCAATCGATCAAATCGAACCTCATTTTGTCAAAAGGTGCATGGTGGGACAAGCACAAACACAAATATAAACACACGTGTTCGCGTACACACACACACACACGTATGCGTGTATGAATATATGTATGTATGTATGTGTATGTATGTATGTGTGTTTGTATGTATGTATGTATTATGTATGTATATGACGGGGGCTTTCACACAATTTCCATCTATCAAATTCACTCACAAGGCATTGGCAGCTCCGGAACTATAGTTGAAGGCTGTTGCCCCCGAAAATCCCCTAGAGTGAGACTGAACCCGAAACTGCGTGGCTGCTAAAGGAGCTTCTTCACGATAACCATTTTTTTTTCCAGCATTCTCCTTTTATCAAGTTGAGAAGTGTTACGACACCTAATGTAAGGAATATAGTGTGAAATGGTTGTACGCCTGAGAACAGACAATATACAGGTGTTATAAGCTATTAATTAATTCAACTTAATTTAATGAGTTCAAATCTCACTGTGATCAACTTTGCCTTTCATCCTTCCGGGCTCAATACAATAAAGTAATTTACTTGATATAATCAACTGTTGGCGCCTCAAATATCTCTGGCCTTGTGCATATGTATGAAATCAATTTAGTCTTATATATTTTTACATATTTAACGAGACGGATCAGCTTGGCTCTTTTTAACAAGCAACTCGATTTTTGTCTTTGATAGTCTTGCACGAAATTTATTCTATGTAACAAACATTGCTGAAGTTTCTTGTTCACAACGACAGGCAGATGGGAAAAGCAAAAGGTTCAACATACGTTTTCCAGATGCACACACTTGCGTTTGGACAGTTGTGATTATTTCAAAATTCAATTGCTCTTTTACAAACATCACACAACTCTGCAATTCTTCTTGCTTACTTTTGAGTCTATTTTCACTCATGCAAAGCTAGATCATTTGCAATGGGAACAGCGATTCCGTTTACAAGGCCACGAATGTTTCTGTTGTTGTTTCGTCTCAAATGAAACCTAGCCTTGTGGATTTATAATCAAAGACGTTGCAACCACGAACAGCAATATTAATAATGTAGCTGCAGATTTACTATTCCAGTGTTGTAGTCCTTGTTTTGAAACAATAAGATATCATTTGAATGAGATATGGTTGCTATTTCTATTTCTAGCAAGCACATCGACTGCTTAGAAACTGTCTTGCAGACACCAAGCTTTATGCACAAAGTAAATACTCTGACTGAAGCTTCAAGGAACGAAACAATGCAGATAGCATAAAACTTCATTTTAAAATGTTACTGAATTAGATAACTTGTAAAGATAAATTAACTAATTAAAGTAAAAGTAAGAATAGGCAATGATATGATGCCATGATAAATAAACCTAATTATTTTCCATAATTAAACCTTTTAACTAAATATAAATTCCCTAAGTAAGGGATTCTTAACTAATTATAAATGCACTAAATAGAGGACTCGGATAATCAGAAAAGTTGAATCTTATAATACCAATGTGACGCTAAATTGATATTGGAGCGTTGTTTGTCGTCGTAGTCTCAAATGAAGGAAATTGTCCTTGCTGTCGTCGATGGTGTAATCTTTGTCTTTGCTATCGTCGTTGTTTTCCTCATCATCAACGCTGCTATCAGTCGTCTCATCTGATTGCAATAACAAGCAAATTACCCCAAATTACACATTTCTGCCTATTAAATATGCATTGGCAACAGCCATATCAGCTGCTTGCCCATACAAAGTTTAAAGAGTATTCCTGTAACAACGGATCTCCCAACTGTTATTCAAATCTGCCACATGTGACTTTGGCATTCGTCTCCTAGTCTAGTGTTGAGCTCTCATTCTAGTTCGGCATTAACGTGTATATATATATATATATACGTTAATATATATAAATGATATATATATATATATATCATTTATCGATTCTGGTGAATCAACAGATATATATATATATATAAACGGCAGTTTGTCTGTGTGTGTTTCTGTGTGTCTGTCAGGTTGTACCCTCACCCTGACCACGGCTTTGAACCGATTCTGATGAAACTTGACACACACATAGCCCAATGTCATAATTCAAAACTAACGCAGCGAAAATTTTGAAAAGTTCCCCCAGTTCTGAAAAAAATCGATAAATTCGACATGGGGTCGAGAATCAGAAACACAAACCACAGACTGTCTAGGGGGCGCAACTCGACCTTTTTAACTAAAAAAATTTACCATCATTTTTTTTTCCATTTTTTGGCTATAACTCTCTAAAAATGCTTTATAGTTATTTCCCTTACAAACCCGAGCAACGCCGGGCGATACTGCTAGTATATATATATATATATATATATAAATAGAAGGATAAATAGATAGACAGGCAGATAGATAGATAGAGAGAGAGAGAGAGTGGGGAGGGAAGGGGGGTGGGAAATAGAGAGTTAGAGAGAGATAGAGGAAGAAAGACAGAGAGGGACCAACGGACAGACAGTCTGCGTTAGCCTTGGTTGCTCATATTAGTTACTCACGCAGTAACTAATGTCTAGCTTCCCGTTCGGTATACGTCATATTATCTCGTTGATGAAGAGCCACTATGAATCTATTTTCTAACGAAATTAAAATGCACAGCTTAAACATTCACTCAGAAAATTAGTAGTAAGTGAATTATGTATAAAGTATAACAATTATAGAAATCCATCTGAAAAATACATCAACAGTTCCACTAAATGTGTCAAAAACAATTTAAGCGTAATAATACGTAAGAAATATCAATACTTTTATTGCCAGAAACTGCAAAAGAAAGTTAAATTAGACGTATGTCGTTAATGAAATATATTAACAACTTCAGTGAAGCGAATTTACTTCAACGTTTTAAAGTGTTTCTTTAACTAGGTTAGACAAAACCTAACGCTTGGAAATATATTTCAGTCATTACTACAAATTCCACCATTTGAAAAAACAAATTAATATATATTCCGATAATATTTTTATAACGAAAAAAGGCAAAGTGGGCATAAATTAGGATACAGTTCATTTTCCGGTACTTAACACTTTGCTTATCAAGTTCATTCTTTCGCACCAGCGGTCTAATTTTTTTATAAAGTATGCGTTTTTTATTTTTTAAACAAAACGTAGCTTTGTGATAAGAAGCTTGCTTCCCGACCGCATGGTCTCGGGTTCAGTCCCATTGCGTGGCATCTTGGTCAATTTTGTTTTTTTCTAGAGCCTCGGGCAGACCAAAGCTTTGTGACTGGATTTGGTAGAGGGAAACTGAAAGAAGACCGTCGTACATATATATATATATGTGTGTGTTTCAGTGTTTGCCCCTCACTTGACAACCGATGCTGGTGTGTTTAAGTTCCAGTAACTTAGCAGATCGGCAGAGACCGATAGAAAAAGTACTAGGCTTATAAAAATAAGTCCCGGGGTCGATTTCTTTGACTTAAAACTTTTTAAGGGGGTGCACCAGCATGCCCACAGTCTAATGACAGAAGCAAGTAAAAGAATTAAAAAATAAAAGAACATACGAAACGGGTGCTGAAAAATTCTGGTTTTAAGGATGTCAAGAAAGGCCTGGTTGGAGGCCCAAACTTCCGAGTTCTTTTACAGGGCTTAGAAAAACTGAAGGACTGCTGCAATAAGTATGTGAATCTGAGAGGGAAATATATTGGATAAAATCATAATTAACTGGTCTTCCAGTATTTTCTTTTACCCAAAGCCAAGAACTTTTCAGCACCACCTCATATGTGTTATTCGTTATTATACAAACTATCACGTTGATTTATATCACGAGTACTACTGATTACTCCCGTTCTACAGAACAAATATTATATTCATTCGGTTCCACGAGAATCACCGGTGATGCACACGTTAAAAAAGTATTAAGATGTCCAGTATACATTCCTTCATTTATGAATTTTTTCATTCATTTTTTTTCTGCAGATTATATTTCAGATAATATTATATAATCGTTAATGACTTCTTTTTTCACAAAAATTATTTTATGGAATCCAGCACTCCAGTGAAGAAAATGGATGTGACTTGAAATCTTTTGATATCTTCAGGTAGATCCCTTGAAAAACAAAGAAATACTGAAGCGTTTTCTGTACATCATCAAAATTCCAACACTGTAGTTTGAACTCTGGTAAAGTGACGCTTCGTGAAAAAAGACAACACAATTGAGAGATACGGATGACTACCATGGTAGGTAAAAATATTAAGGTGGCAAGCTGAAACAATCATTAGTGTATTGGAACCATAATGTTTTGCAGTATTTGTTTGTTCTGGATCTTTATATTCTGAGTTCAAATCCCACCGTGCTCAATTTTGCATTTGGTTTTCCGTTTCGATGATATAAAGTACCTGCTGTTTACTAAAGTCAACATAATCGGCTGGTACACGTCCCTTTAAAATTGTTTGCCTTGTTCTTAAGTCAGAAATTAATATATTTTCAAATACTTGCATCATTTGTCTGGAAGAATGTAATTGTAATCTAATTGTAATCCTGTGAAATCTTAGCTAATGATCATGTTGGGAACTCGTTTCTGATGCAGAAATCCATGACCATGTCTGACCATGAACTTCTAGAGGACTGTTTCTGTACAAGGCGCGCACCTGGGCTAAGTTTATTTTTATTTTTTCTTACCTTCTTTCGTTTTACTATCTTTCTATTCTTTCTTCATTTTTCTTTCTTGAACGCTTGCTTTCGTTAATCTGATAATAAAATTTGCAGCATTCGTGCATGTTCTCTTTCTCACAATACCGATAATTGCAAAGAAAAAGGCAAGATGAATACGACTAGTGTTGTCACAGGTGCTGCCATCGAAATACACACACAAAAAACAACCTTTTAGTAGCTCTGCTAATACGTCACCGTAGGTTGGCACATTTTTGCGACCATGAAATGATAAATGTTTGAGTTTACCAGGGCGATATTTGAACTCACTGCACAAAGTGGCAGCACAAATTACGTGAAAATTTAGCCCACATCCTTACAACTCAGCCAATTTTCAGCTTTCCGTTGGATGTGGAGAACCGTTTTTGTAGTACCAGGGACTAACTGAAAGTGTTTCCTAGTTTATCTTTTAATTTTACAAAGCCATAGATAAAACAGAGCATCTGAAATTATTGTTTTGGTGTCAAGGCTTGAAACTTTGTTTCTTTTTTTACATCTCGGATTTTAGAAACTTCGACAGCAGATGGTTTCAAATTACAATATTAACAAAATTCCTTAGCGGACAAGGTTCAACGTCCCTACCCACATAATCAATCATTTTGCTATAATAGCAACCAAAATTCCACATTTTACTGATTTTACTGACTAACGCAGTCCTAGATTTACTATAAATTCCTCTCAGCCTCACTAGAAGCATGCCTAGAGCTATTTGGTAAACAGATTTAGCATTAGGAAAACTAGGTTAATGTCTTACCAAATAGTAGTAATTGGCATTGTAATGTGACAATCCTTTTCTATCTACCTAAATTTATCCATATGGAACTTTAACATCTATTTCACCCCTATTTCTATAAATAGAAAATATTTCTTGTCTCCTTTCATTTGTCCATTCTTCTCAGAACCTTCTAGCAGTTCATAGCAACTGAATATTATTCAGTCAGTTGATAAACTCCACTACCTTAAATGCTCTTAAAATTTAAATCCACATCTTTGTTTATATATCTACCTTCTCTATAATGTTATCACTTGATATGAAAATTATGTATTAATGGAAAACCTCTATTAATGACTGATGAGTGCTCAGCATTTTAAAACTGTTGTAATACTTACAACATTTAATGAAATGATGTAGTGCGAAACGATCGTACCAAATTACCGAAGTTATTCTTGTTGCTTATTTTGATTAGACGTGATATATATATATACACGCATACACATACACATACATATGAGTGTATTCATATATATGTATAGATATGTGTGTATATGTATCCATGTGCATGTATATTTGCATGTACGTATTATTACGTATGTGTGCATGGATGCCTGTATGTATGTAAGCACAGTAATTTTTGTAACGGCAAGTTTTCGGGCGATTCTTCCTAAGACTGTATCGCTCTGTTGGCAAGAAATAACAGGATAACCATACTAAATGTAATTTTTGCACTGGAAGACATTATAGATAACTATGATAAAAGTCATTCAATCATACATAATGAGCATTACGTAAAACTATTGAAGTCCAAATAATTTGTAAGACAATAAGAAAGTTAAAAGGTCAAACAGTTCAAATAAAAGTCATGAATACTGTAATCAAAGAACATGTGTATATATATATATATATATATATATATATATAGAGAGAGAGAGAGAGAGAGAGAGAGAGAGAGATACTAAATCAATAGTCACTATTGGAATTCTGTGTTTCTCGTTATTTTAAAGATTTTGTTACATATTGGACTTAATAGTCTCAGAAACTATAATATACAGTTTTGTGAGAGAGAGAGAGAGAGGAGAGAGAGAGAGAGAGATACTAAATCAATAGTCACTATTGGAATTCTCGTTATTTTAAAGATTTTGTTACATATTGGACTTAATAGTCTCAGAAACTATAATATACAGTTTTGTGAGAGAGAGAGAGAGAGAGAGAGTGTGTGTGTGTGTATGTAAAAAATGATATAAAAGATTAGAAAATAGTTACATACAAACATACAAACATGCATACACACACATACATACATACATACATACATACATACATACATACATACATACATACATACATGCAAAGACCTTGGCAACATTTCTTACACTTAGACAAGACAATGGAACGATCTCCAATACCATAAACATTTCAAAGGAAATATTCCAAGGAGTTAGGCTCTGTGTTCATTTAGGCATTAAAATCCATTACATCCCTACTACAAAAGTCAAATGACTACTGCTAGGGATATTAACATAACGCATAATTTCTTTATGGATAACCTCTAAATTTATACAAAAAATGTTAACTATGCCAAAAACATTTGAAATTAATAACAGCATTTTCAGTTAACATAGAAATGGTCATGTTTAATGGTTGAATGGGGACAATCACTCCCCTAGACACAAAAATAAAGATGGAGTGACCCAAGACTATTATACCAGAAAATATAGCAGTCAAAACTCTTCTCTTACAACAAGATAATATCCCACATTCCATTTTCAGTACTAGTGCTGATTCCAACATTTCGGATACCTGACTGATCTGCAGAAGAAATCCACTCTATATACGTTAAAACCGGTAAGTTTCTGATATCAACTGGAAATTTCCACAGAAATAGTAATATCGACAGGCTCTGCTTAAGAAGAGATAAAGGAGATAGAGCTTTGAGATCAGTGTCGACAGCCTTTGAATGTTGCATAGACTCTTTCTCTTACTCTCTCTCTCTTCCTCCCTCTCTCTCTCTCTCTCTCTCTCAGACAGCATTTGTTAAACAGCAGCAGAATTATATACATTAACTTAGTGCTGAAAAGTGAAGAAAATAATATTCTACATGTCTCTTTCCGATGACTTCCCATACAAATCCAAATCAGCTGGAAAATCATACCCCAAAAGAGACCTGGAAGTGAAACGCTCAGCATCCCCGAAACAGACCACTAATGGGTATGTTTCCCGAACACTTGAAGAAGACAGAAACATTGACATGAAGCGAAGCCTCTCTTGGACTCGTGACTGTTACATCACATCGCACTTCGAAGGCTATGGATTTATAGTCGAAAAACAGATTACTGTATTGTAAAGTATAGAAGCCATCTTATCATGGCTAACCACATTGGGGAGGGGGTTGTTACTGTAGCTTTATAGCCCCAAGAGATCTTCGTCTCTAGCTGGCTCTAAACACAATATCTGTGTCTTTGGAGTATTTGCAAAGGGAGGCCATCCCTTCCTCGCAAGCCTGAGTGATACGCTCGAACTAGTTTCGGGATGGTTGTCCCTCGTCAACGGGCGGTAACCACCAGGTAGCGATGAAAGTGAAGGCTCCTTTGCAAATAGATATAAGTTTTTCTAATGGCGTCTGCCACTGATGTCGAAAAACGAACAGTAAGCATAATTAAATCTCAGAATGAGATTGAAACAGTAATCGCTCGATAATGTAAAGTATAGAAGCCATCTTATCATGGCTAACCACATTGGGGAGGGGGTTGTTACTGTGGCTTTATAGCCCCAAGAGATCTTCGTCACCTAATAAACAAAGGGGACAGTTTAACCCTTGGTGTTCCAAGATACAACAGAAAATGTAGGTTATGTCATATTTCTGTGGAAAGCATTATACGTGTGATTAGCGTGTGCCCAATAATGCAATCAAGGTACTAACTCACTATGCGACGCAACGTTGTCTCAAAAACAATATACAATGTTATTTGGAGAAAAAGAGACTCTCCTGGAATAAATATAGAGAATCCCCTTGTTATTGAATATGTACTCAAAGACCAGCACAAGGAATACTGGTGGAACATTGCCATCAAAACATCTGTCAAGTGTAAGCATAATATACCGGGTAATGTTGCTTGGGACGGACATAGAGGTCAGTTGTCCTGCTGATGTAAATATCTCTTTGGAAACCAAAAGGAAAGGAAATAATTATGGACAATTACTTCAAAACTTCAGGCTCCTATGTTCAGATTATAAATTTACATTTATTACATTTATACCAATAGTAATTAGTGCACATCATATTGTATGTAAATGCCTAACTGTCAACGTGGATAAGCTTGGATTTTCAGAGAGAGAATTCAACTGATTCGCATATTACGAATACAATCAGTAAGCAGAAGAGTAAATATATGCTCTTTTGCTCTTTTACTCTTTTACTTGTTTCAGTCATCAGACTGCGGCCATGCTGGAGCGACGCCTTTAGTCGAGCAAATTGACCCCAGGACTTATTCTTTCTAAGGATAGTATTTATTCTATCGATCTCGTTGCCGAACCGCTAAGTTAAAGTTACGGGGACGTAAACACACCAACATCGGTTTTCAAGCGATTTTGGGGGGACAAACACAGACACACAAACATATACACACACATGCATACATAAATATACATACATTCGACGGACTTCTTTCAGTTTCCGTCTACCAAATCCACTCACAGGCTTTTCTCAGTTTTAAAATATGAAATTCTTTTCGTCATCTACATTCTAACTATGGAGCTTTGCATCTTTGTTAGAAAATATCTCTTTCTTCAAAGGAGTAATTTAAATAATGAAAAACAGAAAAGAACGCATAAAATACGGAAATGAGCTGTATATATTGCAAACTGCCTGTTCAAAATCTTATAAACCACTGAGATACATGTAAGATGGGCACGAAGATATAGATAAATACGAAAAGAAACGAGATGCAATATGTAAATATGACGCAGCCAAAATTAGTTGAAGAAAATATTTCAGAATAGTGCTGTGAATTAGGTTGATCCAACAGAAAAAGAAAGGAAAAACTGTTTATTAGTTTGAGTTCATTTATTGGTATTAATAGAGATAGAAAATTTTCCATGATCCGTGTGGACAGAAACCAATATGCATGTTACCCCTTGAAGGAAAATAACTACTTTACAGAGTAGAGGACAATTATAACCTAATATGGAAATGCTTTAAATCTAAATTAGATTTTCGCCTCATAATTAGCTAAGTTTAAAATGTACGGTAATGCTATTAGCAACGATGGATGAGTTAAAAAAATATTAATTAATGGATTCAATACTTACTATACCAAAGGAAATGTGTTATAAAGATATATATATATATATATATATATATATATATAGCGCGCGCGTTGATGGATGGTAATACATTATTTTTTTTTACATTACGCAAAGATATATGTGTTTTCAGTGTGTGTTAGCAAAAGATGGGCTAAATACTGTCTTAAGTAGAAAAGTATTCGTAATTGAGAATTTAGAATGAATTAAATAAACTAATAAAAAGATTAAAAGTAAATATAAAATACAAAAGAAGATATAGATTATGACATTTAATGATAATCAAATTTTCAGGCACGTAGCATTGTGAAAGTTAAAGAAGATCAATATATAATATGAATGAGTAGAATACAGAAGTGAGTTATAAAGATATATAACTGTAAATATATGATCGCCAGTGGTTTGGATAGCAAGGGTATCGTGTATATGTTGCAAGAATAGTAAGGTGGTTCATATTATGCGATTTGATCGGCATAGTCTAAAGTGGGGCTGATTTATCATGTATGAAGCTTGTGGTGAGGTAAATATGATATTGAAGCACAATTTAGTAAAATTAATTTAAATAGAAAGCAAATTGATATTTGCAGACAGTTTTTAAGTATAGGTTTGCACAGTGCATAACAATATATGCAACTAATATGACGCTTTGACTCTATAGGGAATATATCGAATTAATACATTTCCAGTTCCAATTGAGTTTCACCCAGCAAGTTCAGATCAGGTTGTTTTATCCATTCAAATAAGAGATTTTTATTCTACTCATATTCAGTAATTGTGTCGTGAGAGTAATTTCAAAAGGAATTTAGATGGTAAGGTAGCAAAATTTACGTTAAATGGTGGTGGTGGGGTTGTTATATTAATTACTATTACTTTTCTTATAATTATTTCTATAAGAGGATGATCTCGAACTCCCCGCAATTGCCGCAAGAGAAATTATTAACTCCGCAACCATTCCACGCGTCATCATCCTTCCCTGGAAATAAGGCAGCATGCTGGAAGAATCCTTACTACACTGGACTAAATACTTAAGGGCATTTCGTCCGTCTTTACATTCTGAGTTCTGATTCCACCGAGGTCATCTTTACCTTTCATCTTTTCGGAATCAATAAAATAAGTAACAGTCGAATACTGGGATCAATTTAATCGACTGGCCACTCCCCCAAAAATTTCTGGCCGTGTATCTATATCAAAAAGAATTATTCTTTCCTGGAAACATCTGTTTACGAAGCAATCACCAGAGAGTTTATATTCCTTTGTTAGCTTTGGTTTTTCTATTAGTCTGAATGTTTTTTAGAGTAGCAGGACGATGGGTTTAACAGTTAAGCGGAACGGATGTTTCAGACTTTTATTCTTCGTTTGACGGTGGGTAAATTACAGAAAACGGGGTCGTATATGCTGCAAGGTGGCATAGGCGGAAGCAGTTGTTTCATTTAATTTTCAAGGCGATTGAATTTTTAGACTAGCAGTAATGTTGTGTGAGACACCTACTCACAAATCCTATTCAAAGTCTTTTCACTCGCTATCCCTGAAATAGTACAATATAGTTCCGGGTATTCTCAACATACATTTAAGTATAGATAAAAATACTACATAATCTATTAGATATATTTGAAACTAAATTACTAGTAATAGTACTGAGACATTTAAAATGTAGGTAGTTATATATTCATTTGGTTTAGTGTAAGAATATTCTAAGGAGTTAGCTGAAATTAAACTGATTTTGTTATGTTAGTTCCGGTGGTAATTATAAATACGAATTTCTCGAAGACAAGTTCAATAGATTCTAATTCTATCTGTATTTTCAATGTTACATTTGTTGAAAGATTATGACTGTCATCTCTGTAGAAACCGCCTTCGATATCAGGAAACAAGTTTTGGAGGTTGTGCAGTAAGTTACCACGCCTACGAGATTTCAACTTTGTTTAGTTTTGTTGCTTTTTTAGAATTATCCTTTAATTTTCTGAAAGTTCTCATTCCCACAAGATATAATTCAATAGAATTTTCCTTTTTTTCCCTTCATTTGAAATTAATTGGTTGGCATAAGTATATTATTTTCTTCGTCTAAGCCTTATCTCAGTTTCTCTTATCTTATTCAATTACGAGTTTAAAATGTTTACCGTTTTAATATATATATATATATATATATATATATATATATAACACTTTATTTTGGTGTCCTGATTCCGCTAATGAATATAGCTTCATCGTTAATCTTAACTTCTTTTCCATACCCTTACATACCTTTACGCTTACCAAATTATTTAAACAAATCTCATTAAAATTTAAAGTATTACTGTGAAAGTAATTATTATCTATCTACCAGTAACAATTGCTTTCCATCTATTGTTTCAACCGAAACCAATAAATGCTGCCTTGCTTTCTGTTGGATAGCTTTATTTAACGTGTTGGCTAGTAGATGTATCGAAGGTGGTAGAGACTTTGTTAATCAAAGTTCATAAAAGAGGACGATAGGTTTGACAGTTAAGCGGAACGGATATGTTTCAGACTTTTATACTTCGTTTGACGGTGAGGAAATTACGGAAAATGGGGTCGTATATGCTGCAAGGTGGCATAGGCGGAAGCAGTAGTTTCATTTAATGTCCAAGGCGATTGAATTTATCAAACTAAACTCTAAACAAATTAAGGGATTTGGGGAATAATTTAATTTGCATAAATTAAATTTACCTTATTCAGCCTATGTTATTTCTCGCATCTCTTTATTTGGATCGCCACTATCTTCCATCAATCTTTAGCTTTATCTTCTTTAATTATTGCATCCATCTTTACCAAAACTTTTTATGTAATCTCATCTTCAAACAGTTTTTATTAGACTAAAACAGCTTTTAATCTGAAGTATTCATATTCACTAAGAATTTTTCATCAACACCAAATACATTGGATTGTTTATCATCATGACAGCCTAATAACTTTCTTGAACTTGAAGTAAATCTATGGGTATTTCGTAGCAAAATTATTTTGCGATACTATTAGCGAGTATTATTTCTCTTAAATTTAATTGTTCAATGGTTTTCAAGATGTTCTGTTATATTTATTACCATCTCAGCCCTCTCCTTATCTTTCGTACTCTCTCAGGTATATATACATATATGGCTTCTGTTTGCATCAAAATCACTTTCGGCTTCCTTATTCACGAAGGAAAAGAGGTGGAATGAGTGTCAGAATTGCAGTGCAACAACTTCACTATCAGCGAGAGGAAAGACCTTGAATAAGATTTGTCAGTAGTTGTCAGTAGTTGTCACACAAGAAAATCTACTGCAATTATAAAAAAACATTAACATTAATGAAAAGATCTAACCTAACATGATTCTTTCGTAAACAGATATTTCCAAGAAAGAATAATTCTTTCTAATATAAGCACAAAGCCTGAAATTTTGAGGAAGGTGGCCAGTCGATTACATCAACCCCATTGTCCAGATCGTACTTATTTTATCGACCCCGAAAAGATGACTGAAACAAAGAAAAGATAAACGGTAAAAGATAAATATGAAACATTGGAAGAGTATACAAAAGAGCAATGGATGGATGAGAAGTCAACCGGATTTTAGTGACACTCCGACAAAGACGGGTCAAGGAGACACTGTAACAAGATCCCTCTGAAGGTCTAAGATGTGTTCTTTTGCTCAATGTTATTCTCCAATCTACAGCTGTATGCTTTGATTTGTTCTCTCCACTCTAACCATTTTCACCACTTTCAAGTACCTTTTAAGAAATACACTAGAGGAGAGTAATTTCATCTCTACGCTCAACTCATTTCTGAGTGCTACTGGAAAATATCGATGAAGCCTTGCCCGAAGTAGAAGAGTCAATAACAGATCCTTTCACCTTAGTCATTAAACAGGGGGAAATCGTCTTACTTAACGAGGTTAGATAGAATGATCTTTAAGATGGCTTATGTTCTGCACACATCATTACTACAAAGGTCAGCAATGTTTCGATACTGCACGAGGAGGGACAGAACGGTTTCGTCACTTTGCGTGCTCTGCGGACAGTTTGCTTGAAGGACACTTTTGTGCCTATAGACATTAACTAGAAGAGCCCTGCAGGGATTCTGGAATTTTTTCATATTTACCTGTGAAATTCCTCTTGAAAATAACAAGCAGTTTCTTCTTTGTTTAATCCTAAAATTTCTCTTAGTACTTCGCTGCGCATACTCACCCCTAATCCTGTATATATATTGCTAAATTACTTCTGTCACCGGACGTATTGCCAAAGTGGTAGTTGGGGGTGAGAAGTTACGACATTTCACATCATCAAGTGCACAAGCCAAAAGTTTGTGACAGACAGGGTTTTTGACATCGGCTACAAATTGCGTATTTGAACAGTAATTTGTTTTATCGATCATGAAAGCAGGAAAAGTGAAATTAACATCAGCTGTATTTCAATTCAGAAGGTAAACGACTGTAACTAATACAACAAAATCTAATATGAACCTCTTTTAAGTGTCATTGTTTTTCTTTTATTTATTTCATCACATTCAGCAGTTTTAATACAGAAATAGCATATTGGATAATATGAGCACGTATCCGTGATAGTTTTAAAATAAGACTGAATTATCATAACTGCAACACCTCTATCATAGATATTCTAATTTAGAGGTGATCTGTGAGTCCATTAAAAATAAATCACTGACATCTAAGTTTGCAAAATAGAGTCTCCCTCTCTCTCTCTCTCTTTCTCTCCTCTCTCTCGCTCTCTTTCTCTCTCATTATTTCTACCACCATCACACTTTCATTTTCTCACCAGCCAGCACATATAGATCTTTCAATGTCCGTCGATTATTAAGGAAAACAGATATATTTTTCAGCAGGTAATATATTGTAGATGTCACTAAATTAACACTATCAGTAAAATTAGATTAAATATTTCCTATTTGCAAACTGTACACACTAAACTCGGAAGCTATTGGTTTAAAAAATAAATCTGTATTAAGATACACATTATTATACATATGTACATACATAAACACACACATAAAGACAGTAACAACTATAGCAAGTCTGCTTATTTCTGTCTTGCCTGCTCTGTATAACGGTAATATATAAAACCTAAGATATGAAGTCAACTTAAATAACTACGAAATATCCAAGACAATCTCTTGAGAGACGAGGACGATGAAAAGAATAACCTGCATATTGAAAATTTGTGAGTGGTTTTGGGGGTGTTGGGAGGTGGGCTGCCCGCTCGGAACCGAGGAATACAGTCACTGACCATTAAGAATATTGTACACTCAGACAGATGTCTACTTTACACTTGTGATTCCGCTGGTGACTAATGAATCCAGTCCTTGATAAACATACACATCCGGAGATATTGCAGATCAAGCCTCCGCCATTCACTGCACTGGCGATATATATGTCAAGCTATATCTGCCTTTACCTTTGCTTTGGATAATATCTGTACCGCGGAGAGGGCAGACAGGTATGTATGGGTGATTGCTAGTCTTCCATAAACAATGTTGCCCGGGCTCGTGCCTCGGAGGGTAACTTTCTAGGTGCAAGCTCATGATCATTCATGACCGAAGGGGGTTTTACCCTTACCCTATATATATATATATATATGTGTGTGTGTGTGTGTCTGTGTGTGTGTGTGTGTAACAACATGAACAAGAAGGGAGAAAATCACAGATTGTTTTTATTATGCCAGCGTATTTAGACATAAATACGCTGGCATTGTTAGTTATGCTCCATCGTACAATAATGCTAATTTTAAATGTTGTGTTTGCCTAGAGGAAATATATTGTATAATTACCTTAAAATTAAAAATATTAAATTGTAGAATCAGTGTTACGTTGAAATATTCCCATAAATATAGAAAAGTATTTAAATACTTCAATAGTAAAAAATGCCCTAATTGCTTTTCCTGTAATCTAATAAGCATAATTTTTCGAAGTTTTTTCAGTGCATTTAAAACATGATCAGTTGTTTTAATAAATAATAGTTTATATCTCGATGAAATAAAGTATATATACATCAATAACTAAATAACTAAGTAATTGATGTAGAATTACTATGTTTATTTTTTATTCTTCCTTTGTCTAATGATGGCATCACAAGTTTAAATACCACACTATTTTTTCCTAGAATATTATATTTCTACTTTTTCGTATGCGTTCATGTATTAGAAATATTATATCGGTTCACTTTGAAATGAACCTTTTTTGTATTACTTTGCTAATATTGTGTCAGCATTCATTTTCGGATATATTGGTTTGAATTGTATTTTGTACCTTTTCTTTCTATATCTAAATATGCTGGCAAAATTTAAAAAAAAACCGTCAGTAATGCATGATATTATCACCAATTACAGATGTGATTTTCTCCATTCTTGTTCGTGTCATAATATACACCGGATTTATTTGAATATGTTTTCAGAGATATTTGGATTTACTCATAATACACGAAGAATTAACTTGGATATTAATTCTATTCGAATTTATTGATATCTGATTGATCTAGTTAATCAAGTTCACTTAACAATGAATATTTTCTAGATACATACCTCGATTTATTTATCCTTTTACCTCTTTCTCTCTCTCTATATATATATATATGTATGTGTGTGTGTACGCGTGTGTGTGTGTGTGTGTATTACTTAGGCACAGCGATGCTTATAACTTGCTGTTAGAACTCACTATACATTATATACTTCATAATGAAGTATCAGTCGCGTTCAGAGGGGTAATAAATAGTTCAAATGGCAAAAGGAAAAAAATTATGTTATGATAAACTTCATTTATCTAACAGCTGTTTCTGGCATGTGATGCAGTGCATTGATATTTAAATGTTTGATTATCACCCTATAGCTTCATTGGAGCTTCAAACATGAATTGCATTCATGCTGTAAACTACTGATATTTAATTACATAATTCTTTTTTTTCTTTTTCATTCCAATTTCTTCAATATCTGTACGCACACAAGCATTGTTAATCTAATATATATTGTATTTTATTTTATGATCCTTTTAACGCTATTATTTTATAAAATCACAAATATTGTTTTGAATCTGCATTCTAAATTGAATTAATCTTTTGTACTGCGCTGCAAGGAACTAAAGCTACAAACGTTGGAACCTCTGGATGATTTTACACTTTACACTTCCAAATGTGAAAAACTACCTTCATAAGGTCAGCCTATCATGTTAGGTTTCATTTCGGCTTTGAGTCATTTGTGTTTAGAATTCTGGTAAAAAAACATCGTCGTTTATCTTTAACATGAGATCACTAGGCTGCAAGTTAACGTCAATCCTGTTCAAAATTGACAGTCACACAAACAAATATATACAATTATATGTGTGTGTATTTTTGCATACCAGAGATTAAAACAACGAACAAATGCTGCAATTAATTTGCCTTTCCGGGCTGTATGATACATAAGTGGCAACAGTAATCTATACTGCTCCAAAGCGGCTAATTGCAAAAGCCAGGGATTTTTGTAATCAGGTTCCCTACATCAGTTACGACGAATTTTGTCTCAACATGTAGTACAAGTAAGTACAAGTTTCTGACAAAGCTAGCTCAAAGATGTAGAATTAAGCAGCAAACATTCTCACCAACGTTGGTGGACGATTTTCACCATCTATAGTTGAGATAGTTGTGTTATTAAACACAGTTAGTTCATAAGACATATTAATTCAGATTAAATATCGCAGTTAATTTGTTTTTTTTTCATGATGTCTTTACATTTAGTATTATACACAAGTGCCTATCTTAATCTAATACCGTCGCACGTAACTGATGAATTATTATGTTTTTGTATAATCATCTATTTATTCTGTCGAATAAACTCTCCAAAGTATTATGTCAAATTTTGAATATGTTCACATGAGTATGCTCGCAATCACCCCCCCCACACACACACACACTCCCCACAGTCACATAATACACGACACATACACGCATGAAAAAAAGGTGAAGCCCTTGGAGCCCAAATGAAAATGCCGATTATCCCATTACACACGTAATCAGCATCTGATCAAAGTACTAACCGAAGTACTAACTCCCAATGCAGTAGGATGTTGTTGCTAAAATATTATACAGTACCAAACCATCCGGAAAAATCTCCTTCTTAATAAATAAGTACATAAATATCAACACAAGGAACATTGGTCGATCATTCCCATCAAAATATCTATCGAGTGTAAACATAATAATCCGGATATTGTTGTATGGTATAGACAAGAAAACATATGTACCGTTATAGAAGAGAGCTCTCCTGCTGATGTGAATATGTCTTTGAAAATCAAAGAGAAAGAGGATATGTGAGAGAGAGAGCAAAAGAAAGAAGCCTGAGTTATAAAAAATATTAAGTCAAATCAAAGGCCTTCTTTCATTGTGCCAAAGGAACTTACTCAGTACGCTGCAATATAGGACCACTCTTCCAAAAGAATGGCTCCCTCACAGATAGTCTAACCAGGATCAGTGAGGTACTGAATGACCAGTTCAAAAGTGTATTAACCACCACGTTGGAACACAGACAAGTGAACGAACCAGTGGATTTCTTTGCCGCCTCACCTATAAGCTAGTGTACGTTGTATGTTTACCTTCTTTCGCATGTTAGTCTGCACATGCTACATTTTATTATTTCGCAAATACACTCACACATAGGCTCGTACTTATATAATCAATCACACATAGATACACCATTACATCTCTGGGCATCCCCATCCACACACACTCACGTAACGCACACACGGACTTTATTGTTTTGGTTTCTATTTTTTATTTATATATATATTTATGTGTCGGGGGTGCGTGTGTACATATATACAAATACATCGCCCACACACTCCTACCGATCAACAAACACATGCACACCCATACATATACGCACTTATATTTATCTACTGAAATTAAGGTACATAGTTATATTGTTGGACACTCCATCTTAAGTACACACGACCCTATACAGAAGTGAAGACAGGAAAGGATGGGTTTAGTGAAATTGAATAATAGTTATAATTTGTATACACTGTTCCATCTGGAAAATGCATACTTGGCGTGGTTGTTACACCTTGGAATTTTCTCATCATGTTTGTTTACCAGGTTTTCCTTACTCAGCAATATACTCAATACTTCCTCAAGGCAAAGTTCACATTTGTCGGATAGCGAATTACAAGGGTGTGCATTTTTTTACCATTCCATATGATATTTTATTTTTGATTCTTTCAGTCCCCATATGAGGTCTGCCAATGAGGTCTATTTATTTTTCGGAATGATGAGATGTGGTTTCAATAACGGACTTTGAATCGGTTTTCTGTGGCACCTATGTAAACGTTTTTATGTTGGGATGTGGAGATTGCGCATTTATATACCATGTTGTTTTGGACACATTGATTCAAGAGCAGAGAGGCGGATTTGCTACGGCATGTGCACTTATTCGTATTCTTATTATATTCATGTTTATTTGGTGGTGTTTTGATTCTGTTTTCATGGTATCTGTTTCATTGCTAGTACCCGAAGCCTTGTTGAATCGACATTCTCTTTTGTTGCCACCATCTTTTACATTATCTGAGTTTTCGCAGTCTATCTGTTATATATTTTTGTTATTGGTAAATTCTGTGAAGCTTTTATTTGTTTGTTCTCTGCCAGCAGACGTTGTTTGCATGTTTAATTTCCAGTTGTATTTATGTATGTAGTACTCCATGTTTTAAGATGTCGCATACGATATTTTCACTGTGTGCTTGTTGAATAAATGGTAGTATTTATGTTTTAGGGAAGCATCTATTTAATACTGCTATGAACTGTTTACCAGTCTTGCACGATATTTGGAGTCCATAGGAATTCCGAATTTTTGTACCTTTAGTTTGGTTCCTTTCATCTATTTTGTGTTGTGATTATGTGCGTCTGTATTCCAATTTTTTCTGTCCTTTTGGGTTATATCAGTTTTCGTGTTATCTGTATATTCTACCTTATTTGCGTCTGTGTCATTTGGGGTTTCGTTATTTTCAAATCCGACCTTAGTTAACGCTTCATCGTAATATGGTACATGTTGTTTGAATATTTCCTCCGTGGCTGTAATAATAGTGATATTCTCGTAACTACGCTCTTAATTATACCCTTGATTATGGAAAGCGGACGATTGGAATTGACATTTATGTGTCTCAAGCATTCATTACATGCCACTTTCAAAATTAAAAATCGCATCTAAAAATTTGCCTTACGGTAATTACTGTCTATGTGAACAGAAAGGCCGAAACGTCAAAAAATTTATGGAGTTCTTTTCTGTATCTTTCCTATCTCAATTTTAGTACAGTTTTTCAATAGGATAAATGCACCGACTCTGTACGGACCTCCTGTTATCTGCGGGAATTCTGATTTGACATGGGATAATAGATAGATTGCAACGATATTCGATACTTGAGCCGAGTCACTCGATCCAATTGTTATGTCAAATGAATCATCCTATCTGTTTCTCTTCCATAGTTTGTTGTCGTAACTAATAATAGTTTGACGAGCTGTTAAGATCATGTCCACGTCTGCGCTAGATAAACTAGAGCTTTTCATTGCGAAAATCAGAGCCTCATTAGTACTATAGGATTAGTGGTTGAATAGTAATTATCTCTATCTAATTTTATAAGTTTGGATTTTTTTTGTTTTGTTTTTTTCTGCTCTTATAATCCTATAACCTCCTGAGTGCAAGACTACAATGAAAGTCCAATCATTAAAGAGCTGTCGAATCGTAATCCCTCTCGCATTTGACTCAATTTATTCTTTCCTATCTCTCTCTCTCTCTCTCTCTCTCTCTATATATATATATATATATATATTATATATATATATATATATATATATACATATATTATATATATATATACACATACATATACATATATACATATATATATACACACACACATATGTGTGTGAACGTGTGTGTGTATGTGTGTGTTTGTGTGTGTGAGTGTGTGTAGTATCACCTGATGAAATTAATCAATGATGTCAACCGAATGCTACGGTTCATACGGACTATATTATATTAATCCTAAGGTTACCCACTCTGATGTCAAAGTGATGTAATTTGTGGAAACGCAAGTAGCGATGTGAAAAATAGTTATAAATTCCATCCTAGAATTATTGTTATTATTATATTTATCCTACAGTATATCGGTATAACTATGATGAAACCCCGAAAAGCTGACTCACTAATAAGTATCATTAGACGGTAGCCGGCATAATGAAATAGGAGCTTTATTTTACACACCTCTAACGTCACCATAAACGAATTTAAAAGATTTATTACATATATAGTTGTGTTTGATAATTGCCAACGCACGAAAGTCTCGGCCTTAGGAGTCACTCGCTAACTTCATCTAAATATACATAAATAAATATATACGTGTGTTTATGTATGTTTTTTTTTATATCTACATGTATGTGCGTATGTGTGTGTGTATTTGCATATGCTGTATTTTGTATTCTTAAACTAACTCTTCGTTTTTATATAACTTAATTCAGTTTTGTAAATCCATATATGACATCTTTATTCTATATCTGAAATAAACTCTAATAACATAGTCTTTATCATCATCGTCGTCGTCGTTATCGTTATCTTCATCATCATCATCATCATCAACCTCATCATCATCACCATCATAATATTATAACATACAACACAATTTTGATTCCTCCTCATATCATAAAGCAAAAGTAGGTTGTGTTTGTAAGACGAAATCACATTTTAAAGGAGATCATTACAATTTTAAGTCGTCTCTTCGTTCATGGATGAAGAAGCGAAGAAAATAGCGTCTTGCTGCTTGAATGATGCTGTAGTAGGTGATGAGATGTTGAACGTTTGTAAGAGTACAAATAAAAGCATATAGTTTTTTTTCCCGCATCTCCCATTTGCAACAGCAAAATCAGCAGCAACGTTTGCTGCATAACACCTTATCCAACTATGTTCCCAGTCTAACGTTTGCTACTTTAATTGTATCTGATTATCTCAACAAGCGAACTGAAACTTAAAACCAATCGATGCATTCATTTCGCTTTTCTTACAGACTCCACTCGTCTCAACTACACTACTTTGCATTGTTAAATATATTTTATTCGGTTCTTCCTTTTACGATTATATCTCAATGAAGTACTTTTCGTTCTCGAATTCTCTCACTTTTAGCAAATCTACAATAAGAACTCTACTGCTATTCATATAGACAAACTCATTCAGTTATCTGACCTTCACACCACCTGCAGCTTTCTCTTGAACTGAATTGTTTTGCTCCTCGTGATTCGTATTACTTGCAGGAGTTGAAATATTGCTGATATTGTAAAAGGTGCTTCCTACTGCTGTTACTTGAAATTATGCCTCACTTTGTTAATCTGCTAACAGTCAGATTAATTCTGATTTCTTTACTCAATATACAAGGATTAGAGTTTTCACTTGCCGATTTCTAGATAATGTATGATTTGGATTGTTTAGAATCTCTACTTGAGTGCATTTTTTTTTTTTTTGCAATAAATATTCGTTCGTTTAAAAAACTCTTTGCTTGTTCTCTAAGTTTCGAATAGCAAAGGAAGTTAAACTGTATGTATATTACAGTACAAAATACCTTATAAATGTGCCACCACAAATTTTTAGTTTGACTATAGAAAAGAAAAAGCGCTCGCAACATTTTGTAGGCTAAGAAAACCGATACAGTTGATATTAAATTCAAATATCCCTAGGGGACAACGTGAATGGAAGGAAATTTATGTGTTACACTTATGGATAGTACCTATTGGGTAAAGTGTTTGGCGTATGAGGAGCTACAGGGGCTTTGGGAAGTAGACCAGAGGGAGATACGGTTAGACAGAAGTGGAATGTAACCAAGTAGTAGTAGTAGTTGTTGTAGTAGTAGGAGGAGGAGGAGGACGACGACGACGATGACGATGACGAGAAAATGAGACATTGTGCAACCGAGCCAGGTGTTTTAACATGAATTATTGGTCTGAGATCTCTCACCAGTAAAATGAATGACACTCTGTTGGATGTTGTCCAAGATGTTTGTGCATGCATCAGAGATGCAAGCTGCGGTAAAATATGTGTTGCAATTGAGCTTTTTAGGGAATCAACAATATATTAGAACTGAATTTCTAGATCTTAAAATTCTAATTCTTAAACTGAATCTATGCATGAGATTATCGGGGATTGCCTAGGCGAGAAATTATAAAAGACTGCGAGAGTTTTCGGAATATGTTGCTCCTGAGTAGAGAAATCGTAATACAATATTGTTATCTTGATGTGTGTGATGAATGATCGTAAAATTCCTGGTTGTCATGTTCCAAACAGTTAAGTTTTAAGGTTTCTGCTCATGAAACGTCAGGCATGACGTTTGTCAAGGCAAAATAGTCAAAATGGTGATAAAAATCATTTAGCTAAGAATATAGAGCATTATAAGCTTTAGCAAGTGAGTTGTTCATGTAAAGAAAAGGAGAATGTATGAGGTATTTTCGACGCTTCAGAAGCATCACAATTCATAAACAGTTTGGTTAGGCTGAGACATGTCAGCGCACATTTCAAAAATACGGTAAGCTTTTGTTACGAGAAAGGAGATATGGTAACATACGTAAGCGAGCATCGTGACTAAAACAATTTCAAGCCAGACAAAACTGAATGTATTATTGGGTCCAAGTACATAAAATTTGCATCATACTTCTCAAGGCCACGAAGTTAGAGGTATGTAACGTACGAAAACCGTAGTCACTTATAAGGAAGAGAGTCTCACTTTAATGGAGGATGTTATCGCTTATTCACGTCCTCGCAACTTTTCTGATTTCGGAAGTCCAAGGACCTGGCAGTGGTTTCCGGTTTGGTTAGTGAACTTGTCCTTCTTAGAAATGGCAACCGCTGTCATGTTTTGTAGATTTGGGATAAAACTCTATAGAAAGAGAAACCCGGAAGAGTTAAGGATAGAAGTTAGTTCAGGAGTACCTTGTTTAAGAGAAAGAGAAGATACACTACCAGGCGTGGTCGGTTTGCCTACTAGAAGTAACCAGAAGTATGTTCACATTTGGTGACGTATCTACGATGTTGTCAGATGTATGGAGTGTATGAGTTTTGTAATGTATGTTCATCAGGGACTGAAACAAAAACGAACAAAAGAAAGGTGGTAACTTCACCAGCAAAAGTATTACAGTTTATTTTTAAAAGTTAGTATAAGACCCGGTTGAAAAATTTGGATCACTAGAAAGTTAGTAGCCAATGTTATTATTATATTGGTGGTTATTCAGATGTTTCGAAAGTTTTGAACTTGTGTCATTGAATCTGATGTTATAAAAGAAAGTTGTTTTTGAGAACCGCATACAAATCTATTGCTTTTATCTTGATCGTTTTCTCAGGTACTTGTTTCCAAATCTCAACAGTATTGACTTTACATCTATATTCTCCAGTGAGTAATTTAGGTTGAATCCATTTACTCGCATTTGTTTCAGTAATATTCCTGAGAAAACTGTTGACTTTCCAAGCTATTATTTCCTCTCTCATAGAATTCAGAATCGAATAAATCAGAATCTGATATATCAAAACCGCAACGTGATGACATAGATTCGTATGAAATCCTCGAAATCGACTACAATAAAGAATATCGCACATAAATGTTTGTAAAACCAGTAGAGTTCAGCAACTGTTTAATTATATTAGTTACAGACTTGTCCTGATCATATGCTGGAAATGTAAGAACCTTGCATTATTCTGCTTTAAAATAACTCTTCACAGAGCAGCAAATGCAATTTTTTTCTAGTTTTTTTCCCGCCTATTATTTTATGTTGTAGCAACAAACAAAAAGATGTTAATTCATCATCTAATAGAATGAAACCCATTATGGAAATTTATTGGAGCCTTAATTTACAATAAATCTACTGAATTGTTCTAAGTTTCCATTAATTGTCTAAATTCTGAACGTATTGCTGAAATCAGAAGATAGAATTATCGATTAGACAATTTCATATATCATACAAACTATATCAGCAGCTAATCAAAAATTATCATTAGTTGTGCTACATACAACATATGGCTAAATGCACCCAGATGAATGTAGCTTATATCTAAGAGAAATACTGTCAGAATGTATAAACTGTGTAATAGTTTCCGTTACACAGAAAGCAGATTCAATGTCTATTTTCATTGTATAAAGCAGAATGGAAATATTTCCAGGAATTCATAGTAGCCATATAACAAATGGCGAATAATCTTTTCACTGGCAAAACATTAGAAACTGAAAGGAAGAATTATATTGCTTGCAAAATGTTATATATCACAAAGCAATTTATTGTGTCAGCTGCGTCTATTTTAAAATTATAAAAGCGATTCCTTTTCAGTGTGTTATGATAAATTTCCATGACAATAACTGTACAAAGTTTGTGACTGCTATATATCTCCACTTAATTGCGGATTTTTAAAAAATATATAGTAAATATAAAAAGAAATCATATCCTGTTTGTACCAAGACTAAAACTATTATTGTTAACTCTCTAGAATGCTCGATTTTCTGTACAGGGAATTATAGAAAAAAAGTTCGCTATAACTGATTTAGAGGAGAAAGGTTAACGTTTCTAATCCGTAGGAGCTGTAGGATTACTAGGATAAAGAGGGGAAACGATGTTTTATGTTCCAGTAGCAGCTTACAACTCAGATCGGAGAAATAGTCTGAATCCTTGCACCACAGTTTTCTCAGCTAAGGACACGTACATAAAGGTCAATATTTGTTTTTATCTGCACACTATATTAAGTATAACGTCTAACATTATGTATAGTCCCTCGTTTTCGTTGTCTGAATTTAACAGACGAGGTTTAGCTCGAGCTGAGTCTATGGTAGAAAATATTTGTGAAAAATTATCTAGGGTAGGATAGAAGTAAGGAGTCATGGTTGTAAAGCGACTTTCATGACCACTTTACTTTGACTTGTTGTTATAGCTTCTAAAATAATCTCAATGCCACAACCATAGTGAGAGAGACTCGAGTAAATTTATCCCAGAACTGATTGGTAATATAACAACTGTAATTTGGGCGTAGGAGTGGCTGTGTGGTGAGTATCTTGCTTACGAACCACAGGGTTCTAGGTTCAGTCCCACTGCGTGGCACCTTGGGCAAGTGTCTTCTACTATAGCCTCGGGCCAACCAAAGCCTTGTGAGTTGATTGGGTAGACGGAAACTGAAAGAAGCCCGCCTATATATGTATATATATATATATATATATATATATATATGTGTGTGTGTGTGTGTGTGTGTGTGTGTGTGTGTGTGTGTGTGTGTGTGTGTGTGTGTGTGTGTGTGTGTGTCTGTGTTTATCCCACCAACATCGCTTGATAACCGATGCTGGTGTGTTTACGACCCTTAACTTAGCGGTTCGGCAAAAGAGACCGATAGAATAAGTACTAGCCTTACAAAGAATAAGTCCTGGGATCGATTTGCTCGACTAAAAGCGGTGCTCTAGCATGGCCACAGTAAAATTTCGGAAACAGGTAAAAGAGTAAAAGAGTGAACATAAAATGATGTAATTAACGAATCTTATTATACTACGATGTATTTCAGTATGTTGTTGTAACCCTTCTGTCAACAAGCAATTTGGGAATAAGACAGACATTGAGACAGACAAACAGACAGGCATGCAGGCAGGCAAGCAGACAGACGGACAGACAGACAGACAGACAGACAGACAGACAGACAGACAGACAGATAGATAGATAGATAGATAGATAGATAGATAGATAGATAGATAGATAGATAGATAGATAGATAGATAGAAAGAAAGATAGATAGATAGATAGATAGATAGATAGATAGATAGATAGATAGATAGATAGATAGATAGATAGATAGATAGATAGATAGATAGATAGATAGATAGATAGATAGATAGGCTGACACGCTCACAATTTTCTGTAAGTTTTAATTTCGAAACATGTTACAATATTTTTATTTAACATTCTCAATTTCGAAAACTTATGGCTCAAGTTAATCAAGAATGAATAGAATTTTATTATGAAGTTCAAATAGTTCTGAATGAGCAATAACATTAATTTGAATTAAATTTGATTTTAAAATAACATTCACACGAAAGTTATTAATGCTGAATGTAATTTACATATTATCTCCCTTAAATTATACAATAACTCTGCTCCTATATCAATATATGCCTAAAGGGGGATGTAAAAATATGAAAGTATTTGTGAAATATAAAAATGTCTAATCTACAGCCGCATAAACAGTTAGTTATATCTACGTCCGTAGATACACCTAACGGCTGAAGATACACCTAACTATCTATGCGACGTAGATACACCTAACTATTTATGCGGCTGTCGGGATAGAACAAAGTGCCATTTTTCAAAAAGATGTAAGACAAATAACGTAGATTACCAATGTGACGTTCGCGCAAACAACCAGACGAAATCATACATAAGCGCAACTAAGAACTAAATGTTTCTAAGATATAATACGCATCTATCCAGCTTCAGAAATAGGAATAAGGCAAACTTGGGAATTTAAGGATAGCTTGAACTGACGTACACTCACAAAAACAACTTCCTACAACACCGCAAATAGACGCTGCGATCTCTGCCTATCAGAACGCCTAGCTATACTTACCCCTAAACAAAATCTTGTCAAATTTGAGAACAACAATTTTTGTCTCCATGAAGGCCTTTATATATTTTCGAAATACCAGTGGAAAAGCCTCTCTTGTCTTCATGTAGCTCTCTATGCCTTCATAATTCCAAACTAGAATACTCATCTATATAAGTCTAATTAACAGGGTAACACATGAAACACACGAATAGTTACCCAGCAAACCCACTCACCCCAAACATTCCATAATAATACACTTTGCAAATACATATGGCTCCGCCTAGCATTAAGAACTTCCTAAACTCCAGCAATAAGACAATTATCAGAGGTAACAACATTTTCAAATCACCCAATATTTGGTATGAGTTAGCTCCCTTTTCACCCTGCTAGTGTTACCCCCTTCACTTACACCGCTGGTGTTAGAACCTCAAATACGAGTTGAACACGTGAGAAAAATGTGCTTAATTAAACGAGGTAACCCGCACCTAAATAATACTCACCCCGCCCTAATTACCAGACGAAACTAACCAATCTACCACAAGCAAACATTTACCTAGCGAATTTACCAATGCAAGAACAAAATTTCAATGTAACAATTACTAAGTTGTTTACATTACCATGACATATGTATCAATCATTTTCGCATCCTAACGGGTGCATCTATCTATATTCGCATTCTGAAGAGATGTAATTACTACAGTAAATCGAAACGATCGTAAATGCCACCCTCATCTCTGCTTCTTACTTCTTTGTTACGTATTTAATTAAATACATACCAGCGTAAACCAAAAGTTTCCCATTGTTATTATACCCATTTCTTCTCTTATATATATATATATATATATATATATAAAATCAAAATAAGCAACAAGGATATCCAGAGGTAATGCAGTACGATATTGTTGCTTATTTTGTTTATAATCACCCCATTTTGAATTATATGGATAATAACCTACTGAATTCTGGTGCCTTTAACTTAAGTACCATATTCAATGAATGTAAATTTTACTGAACTTATATATATATATATATATATATATATATATATATATATATATATATATATATATATATATATATATATATATTTACAGTTGTATTGTGAAAATGTCTTTCTGCCAACAAGATCATACGCACTGCTAATAATAGTTCACTCTAGCTTCTGATTATTTTGTTCACTGCATATCAGGTCTTCTCTCAATCGTCGTGGTGCGGTTGATGGTAGTGTTGATAGTAATTTAATATTGATGTGTGCCAGTATATATCTGCAATAATCATGTATTTTTTGTCATCAACTTACGCTTTGTGCATGAATCCTGTATATGTGTACGTTATGGTGTTCTTGTTTCTGTTGATTTTGTTTCTATAATTTATTGTTCTGCAAATATGTCAGGTTTAAGATAGTCCTGGCAGTAGTAGATAATGAGTAGGTGTAGATTTATATAAAGTTTTAGGTGTGTTTTATTTTATGGTTCAGAGTTTATCCAATTTCATTCTTGTTATCGTCATTATCCATCTAGGTTTGTGTGCATGCGCCAGTCTGTCTATCTGTTTTCAAAGTGTTAGATATCTTACACTTTATACACGCACACACACATACACACAGACATGCCCACACACAGAGGTTTATGTGCGTATGTATCTGTAAATTCAACTGAACAGAGAAAAATTTTGTTTTGAAATCAGAACGTCACTGCTTCGATCTCACAGCATGTAATTTTGGGTTAGTGATACATTCCATAATGCTGGTTGAACTAAATTCTGTTGTCGAAAACCGTGTAGATGCTAAGTAGATTGATTCTACTCGTAATTTAAAAGTCCGTCCTTACCAATATCTTCGTCACGCTGATTTTTGACCGACGACTATGTTAAGCATACATGTGTCTTCGAAATACCCACCCACATACATAGCACTTACTTAGAATCAGAGTAAGTTGTTCTATGTTCCTTTGGTCGAACTGGCCTGTGGCACAAATAGGAACATACCTTGGGGTAGTTAAGATATCTTTGTGAAACATTTTAACTTCTAAGAACAAGCTCACTGAAGTTACCGTGGAGAAAAAAAATTCACTTATGGTAAAATGTATAAAAACATCGTGTCTGCTCAGAACCTCCTCTAAGTGGACTACCAAACGCTTTTCTTGCACTTTAGCTTCCTTTGTTGGGAAATACTAGAGGATAACCCGAGCAGATTCTCAAGACGTAGCTCTCTCTTAAAACAATGAATATCAGTGAATGAGTTACGCTCCAGCACCGGCTGACCTCAATAAATACAATGAGCGCTAAGCAGTGATGAGGAATAAACAAACTTAGTCAAAATATATTAGTGATATACTTCAAATTCACTGCAGTTACGGTGAAGTAAAGATTCTCGCTTATGACAAAAATTGTAGAAGCGCAATATCTACTCAGTTTTTAGAGGACTCCCAGACGCATTTGTGGCTTTTTAGCCTTCCTCAGCAGGACATACAAAAAAGAAATAACTGAGCAGGTTCTAAAGCCATAGCTTTATCTTAAAATAATGAATTACACTCGAAGACTGCAAACAAACTTACAACTCCTTGCAACCAGCAAATGCGAACTAAAATGCATAACAATGGGAGTTGAAGTATAAAGATTTTTTTAAAATATTATTTAGAGAATTAAATTAAATGAGAAGCAGTGAGAATAACCGACATGCAGGAACTCATTAAAGTTTTACCTGTGTTTCGACAATGAAACACTGTTCATGTTGGACTGGAATAAGACGCCGCTTTGTAGTAAGATTGTTATTGACCAAAATCTTTCTCTCCAGAGAAAACCGATTGCAAGTCAGTGTCCTCGTATTGAGGTCATTCACTGAGAAGGAAAGTTCTTTTGTATCATGAGCCTACTCTGAAATTGCTCATTTGACGATGGAATTTAAGATATCTGAATTCTTTTATGATTTGGTTTTCGAATGCTGCGTGTTCTGTTGACTTAGTCAGCCACAGCATATATTACTGCTCCACTTTGATAGATATGCATGAATTAATATTTCTAGTTTCCGAAAAATAAATTTGCAGGATTAAAATGGCATACCAACAAATGATCAGAGAAAGGTCGATGGAAATTTGTTAAACAGAATGAAGTAGAAATGGAAGAAATGAAAGAACTGCAATCATAAATTCAATTGAAAATCGTTTACTTGCAAAATTTGACAGTAACTATGTTACTACAATGAACTAACTATTACATGCGAAGCTTTATGTTGATACATTTTTATTACTTGAATTTTTATTTCGCATGATTTCTTTTAAAACTGAATTAGGATTCATGTACCGTAAAAATTATATTTTTATTCAAATTATGTTAGAAAGATGTACAAGATAGAAAGCTGGCAAAACAGGCGCAGAAGTGAAGAAACACTATATTCTGAAAAACAATCACAGATACAGTTGATACGATCAAACGAATTGCCTAGCTTGTGTGCAGCCATTTGCTCGTGAAATTAACGTGCAAGCGGCTGAGTACTCCACAGACACACGTACTCTTAACGTTGTTCTCAGGGAGATTCGGTGAGACACAGAATGGGAAAAGGCTGGACCTTTGAATCTGAGACAGAACTAATTTTTGTCAACTGAGTGGATTGGAACAACGAGAAATAGAGTGTCTTGCTAAAGGACACAGTGTACAGTCAGGAATTGAACTCGGGACCTTGCAATCGTGAGCCGAATGCCCTAACTACAAAGCGAGGCGTCTTCACATGCATGTATGTACAAAATCTGCTCCACTTCGCCTGTTCGACTGTAGCTTTCGGTTTGCATCATAGTGAATCTATGTGTATATGCTGGGCTTTATGCGGGCGTGTATATAAGCATATATTTGTAAGAGTGTGAATACATGAATATTATTTTCAATGTTTGCTTTTGATTCTGCGTATATAGGTTTGCGTACATATTTATGCACAATTATGTATATTCAAGTGTTCGTATATGTGTGTGTGTGTACGCATGTGCAGGAACGTGTGCGTGAACGAGCGTGTGTATGTATTCATATGTATGTATGTATACAAACATATATGTGTATAACCAGAAATGTGAAGCCTTTATAAATTTTCTCCTGATGAAAACGTGTTGCCTTTGGATATCCTTAATGGATGTGAAGCAGCATCCTTTGAAACGATCGTAGAGATGGACCTGAATGGACTCTGTTCTGGTTATCTTACACTTTATTTGTTATATTTATATTCATGTATTTTTATATATTTATATTCATATTATTTTAGCTCTATTGCCTTAAATGTTTAGTCTCCTTTATTATGCATAAATTTATTCCATATACTTTTCTTCATTCAATATCACACGTATTACACCTTTAGGTTTTATAACCTTTTATTCGTGTATATACGTATATTTTATACCGTTGGGTTTTACATTGGGTTCCCTATTGTTTTAATGTATATTGTATTCGATTCTTCATAATTTGAGAATATTTTGACCGATTGGAGCGTTTATTCGTTATACCTTTCAATTTATTTCTCCTTTCACCTCGGTATCACCAGAGTACTACCAACTGCAGTCCTAATTTTGTTTTTGTTCTTTGGTTAAATGAAATTGATTTTCAGTTTCATGAAGTTATAAAATTATTCTCTTATACATATATAAATGTATGTATGTATGTATGTATGTATGTATGTATGTATGTATGTATGTATGTATGTATGTATGTGTGTATGTATGTATGTATGTATGAAACCGATCAAGCAACTTCAAATTCCTACAGTGTACCGTAGATGTTTCAGAAGAATGCAATAAAAATGTTTGAAACATTGCCTTCGGTTGGGTGCGAAACGTGAAACTGTATTAGCCTTTCAAAGACTTACTATACCCAAAATCTGAAATCCCATGAAAATCAAATAGCTTGGTTATTCCATCTTAACATTATTCTGAAATACATTCATAATATAGTTTTTCAGATGTATGCGTATATACACGTATGTATACACACACACACACGCGCACACACACACATATATATATGTGTGTGTGTGTGTTTGTGTGTATGTGTGTGTATGTATATATATGTATGTACATGCATATATATATATACATTAGATATCTTGTATTAAATTTTCCCTTAATTCGTTTACACGCTCTCTACTCGATACAATCTTATATAGATTTTATCCTTATATCTATACAGACACATATGTGTATATACACATGTACATATATATAGGTGTGCATATCATATACATATATGTACATATACATATATATATACATATATATATAAATACATATATATATATTAATATATATATATAAATACATATATGCATATATGTATGTATGTATGTATGTATGTATGTATGTATGTATGTAGATATATATAACGGGAAGCTTTATGAAAATAGACAAAAGACGAAGGCAGGTTTACGGAATAAACATATATATATATATATGTATATATATATATATATATATATATATATATATATTATATATATATATATATATATATATATATATATGTATATACATAGCAAAAATTTTGATTCAGATGAATTAGGTACCTAAGTTGAGGGACCAGAATTTAGTACGGTATTAGCCATACAATTTCAAAATTAGCTGATTAAAATCAAAATATGCAACAAGGATATCCAAAGTTAATGCAGTACGATCGTTTCAAGCAACTCTAATTGAACAATGAAATAATTACATCAATTTAAATGCAGAGCAATCCTCAGCTGCATAAAGACATAGAATTAAATTAAAACAGATGGACACATTATAGTTTTACCTAAAACCTCCAAGAAGGTAAGGAGATGATGCCTCCACTTCAGCTTAGAAGCTACTAAGGTATCAGGGCGAAAGACTTGTTAGAGATATAACTTGTCACTGTTTTTTTGCGGTCAGTTTTAATTTATAGTTCTCTTTATTAAATTTTTGTATATCAAAATCTAAGGCCAAAGAACAAGGAGCAATGCCTGTTAGGAAGGAGGATGGAGTCGGCAGAAATCATAGTGGTTATAGCCATAAACTATCAAGATTAATTTGAAGCAAGTGAGTAAAATTTGTTTTTAAAAAGAAAAAGAGGGAAGGCAGAGAGTTAATAAGTTTTGAAAAAAGAAGGAAAAGAACGATACAAAAAGAAATTTAAGAAAGTTTGATTCAATTGTATAGATTAACCGTTAAATGGTACTGCTTGAGAAGTGGGGTTTAATGCAGCAATTTCACCACCATCGATTTCATCGTACATTTTCATGTTTCATTCGTTTTATATTTTTGTCCCCGCTGTGGTGTTCAATTTTTCCTAGTACTGTCCGCTCTATGTTAAGGCCTGAGTGCCGAATAAAGAAATATATACATTGTGTTTAATATCATATGCCAGAAGAGAATGGTCCGATCAAACTTTCGATTTTTATTGAAATATTTAACTCACCAGTTCATTTAAAATTTTAACCTTGTGATTCTATTAAATCTGATGAGAGAAATATAGAGTATTGCTATGGTTGGAGCTAGCTCGCCCACATCAACCTATATCTTTTCGAAACGACTGTAAGACTTTATACTTGTTCCAGACTCCTTATGAATCATTTTACATCCCCGTTATCATACTCTCCATTCCGACTTCGCAAGTATCTTTATAGACTTTCATTTCTTATATATTTTATATGTGTATGAATTTTTATATATTTATACATTTTCGTGTATATGTATTTATAGATTCTTAGAATTTTTTTATATATCATATAGATGAATGCATCTATGAATGTAATTGTATACCATGGAGAATTACGTTAATATGAATTGAATGAATATATACTTCGGCTTTGAATTTATTTTCTCCTCTCCTTAATTTCCTAATCCTGAAGCTCTATCAGAGCGCTAATTGCTTGAGCTGTATAAAGTGGTTATTTCACTTATTTCTTCATCGTATATACATACATATATATATGCATACCCACATACCCCAACTGTACCCCAACCCTCAGCCTTACCCACACCCCACCCGCGCTTTCCCCACTCGCGCCTGCCCCACCTCCCAACACCATCACACCACATCACACTACACCATACCACACGCACATCACATCACAACACACCACCACGCGCACACCAGCACTGACCACTTGCCATCCCCACATTTTCACACCTACACATACACACATGCACACATCAAAATCATCAGCACCTCTTTCACACCCACTTACACACACGTGCACCTTCGTTTTGGGATCACTACTACTTTGTTATCTCCCCTACTTCTTAGCTCTCATGTGTGACCCTTCTGTCCGGCATTCGCCATGGTAATTCGCTAGCCACTACACACATTTTTTTTCCTCTCCTTGTTTATCTCGTTATTTCTTTCTATGTTCCTTTCTGTGGAAGAGCGTAGATTCGAAACGCTAAAGACTTTGTTTCAATTCTCGAGCGTTATACTAATACATATGTTTGTTTTATATACCACCTATCTTCGTCTTTTTTTTGTGAATTTTCCCTATATCTATATACACACGCATATACATATATATATATATTATATATAAAATATATATATATATATTATATATATATCATATATACACACATATATACATATATATATATATATAATAATATATATATACATATATATACACACATATATCCATATATATATAATATATATATGGAGCAAATATCAGAATTGAACAGCCGAAATTTGCTATGATTCGGTTGTCTGACTGAAGATTGAAGGCTTCGAATGATTTGTCTGTGTTCCGTGTCGTCCCTTCCTGTATTTCACGTTCATTATATATAAAAACATTCATTCTTATATTATTGCGGCGTTACGTGCACCCCCCCCCCCGTTTGTTTGTCCAATTTTAAACCCTGCACGACTTCTATACACACTGTCTTTCCTACCCGCCATTGCTTCTTCACCAAACTATTTTGGCGCCCTCCGATTCTTCCCCCCTCTTCCTCCCATCCTCCTTAATCCCTTCTTTCTCCTTTTCTCTTGGTCACTGATTCTGTCCCCTGCCTTCCACCCTCTTTGATTCCCTCTCTCTCTGTCTCTCTTTCTCTCTCTCTCCTGCGACCTGCTGATTCTTAACCATTCTGTTGGCCATCGTATCTTGACCAACATGTGTCCCCGCTACCGAAACGGTAATTATTTCTACGCCAGCTGCTATGTTGTTGTTGTTTTGTCTCATTTGGTCTAAAGTCGTATGACAACCACCGTTATATATATTTGTTTATTCATTACTGTTTTCAATTTCGTTTTCGTCTCTTGTATTTACATCCGTCTTGTGCGTTCACATTCCTGTCTTCTACCAAGAAATCTAATGCTTACAGCTTAGTTTTTTTCTTGGGGCTGGCCGAGTTGGAGCAAATATCAGAATTGAACAGCCGAAATTTGCTATGATGATTCGGTGTCTGACTGAAGATTGAAGGCTTCGAATGATTGTCTGTGTTCCGTGTTCGTCCCTTCCTGTATTTCACGTTCATTATATATAAAAACATTCATTCTTATATATATATATACATATATAACAACACACACACAAATATATATATATATATATTATATATATATATATATATAATATATATATATATATATATATATTATATATATATATCTTTACTCATTATCCTTTTACTTATTTCAGTCACTTGACTGCTGGAGCACCGCCTTTATAGTCGAGTTAATCGACCCCAGCACTTATTGTTTGTAAGCCTAGTATTTATTCTATCGTTCTCTTTTGCCGAATCGCTAAGTTGCAGGGACGTAAACACACCACCATCGGTTGTCAAGCGATGTTGGGGGAAAACATATACACACACATACATATACATATATACTACGGGCTTCTTTCAGTTTCTGTCTATCAAATCCACTCACAAGGCTTTTATCAGCTCGAGGCTATAGTAGAAGACACTTGCCCAAGGTGCCACGCAGTGGGACTGAACCCGGAATCATGTGGTTCGTAAGCAAGCTACTTACCACACAGCCACTCCTACGCCTATAGAGAAGAAATACATATTTGAGCAATTTTGAATGTTATCATAAAAGTACAAGACGGTATCCAAGAGTTCCCGGCCTGGTTTTATAGCACGCCAACAGACGGCAGCACACGGTTGCCAGCGCTGTGAGAGTTAGCAGTGTCCTTCATAAGTCAATGTGCCAGGTCACACTGCTGTGTTTACTTCCTAAGTTGTAAAATTTATGTTTTTGCCATCACGTTATTCTGTAGTCTACGATTTTCTCATGGAAACAGAGCCAACGGGAAATTTTGCGTTAAACTTGGAAGGTCTGCTACAGACACATTGAGCATGCTTCGATAAGCTTACGACCACGAGGCATTGGGTCGTACTCAATGTTTCGTATGGCACGGGTGCTTCAAATTCAGAAGAACATACCTGGAAAACTTTCCACGAGCATCAACCCAGAAATGGGGAGGAAATTCATCAGCTTGTGCATGAGGATCGCCAATATACTGTCGTATGGGTCCATGCAAGCAATCCTAACATCTGATTTGAACATGCTGCGAAGTTTGTCCCCCGTCGGCAAGAAAGATCTCCGTCGGCGTGCTGCTGATGACCCATCCTTCATGTCGACGATCATCTCCGGTGACGAGAGTTGGGATTACGGGTACGGTCCTGCGACGAGGCAACAGTTGTCACAATGGAAGAACCCATCATCGGCACGACAGAGCCGCGCCGTTCAAGAATTTGGACTTGGAGATCTCTATTTCTAGCGACTTCGAGGGCCACCTCCTAGGTGTCGGGCGTCAACGAAGATCCCTCGACTACGACAAGACGACCAAAGTTTTTTTTTCTAATGTCTGGGGTCTCCCGCCCCTAAGCCCTAGACCATCACCTAATCACCCTTATCCGTCTTGTTGCTTAACAACAACAACGACGGCGACGACAGAGCCGCAGCTCAATCAACCTGCATGCTCATTGTTCTTTTCGACATCCGCGGTATTGTATATAACTTAGGTAAATAAATTTTTTTTTTTTTTTTGAAACATAACTTATCCGGTAATTCTTTGATACCGCCTCGTATGTCTTAGAAATGGATCACCATCGGAAATACGTCATACGAAAAGACAGTATTTTTTTTAAAAAATAACACGAAGTACAATGAGGAGGACTGATTTAAAGAGTATTCATTCATACGTTCATCCACATACATACACACTCGCACACTTGTACACAGATGCATTTGAAAATATATCTCTATGTCGTCATCGCCATGAATCGTCAGCTTGCCGCGTATTGAGGACCTTAGAACGGAAGTCTCCCGCAGCTGCTTTGCCATTTCTGTCTAAACAGCTTGTGATTTTGTCCATCCATTACATTATTTGTCTGCTTTTTGATTTACAACCGTCTACTCGCTCTTCCATGATAATATCCTCCAGACTTCTGCTTCTTCGAATACAACCATAATGGATGAGCTTTTGTTTTTTCAGTGTACAGGAGTTCTTGTCTCGGCATCCACTCATTTGCCCAATGGTCCTTATAAGAAACTCGCAGCATTCTCCTACACACGCATTTCAAATGCATTGATTACATACATAAACAGTGTGTGATGGATAAATTGTCGTCATTTTATATTTTTAATTTCGTGCATGCGAACTGTTTTAGATTTTGTCGACTATACAGTATAGTAGGGTCAGTTGGGCACTGTCTGTGAGAAAAACAGTGCCATATATATATATATATATACAATTCATAGATAAGGGCAAAAGAAAAAATTTCTAATGCCAAATATGCCGAAAAATTGGACATAATGTCCATTAACCATATAATATTTTCACAATACGCACGCTACTCGAAGAAAGGTGGACAGAAATTTCTAAAAAATTCCATTAGTACCATATCAGACCGATTTCAGGGTTAGCTTATAACAGCCCTCCCTTCGTCAGTGATACATGTGGCAAAAGAAATAAATGAGATACTTACTCATACCCATGGAAGAAGCAAACACTAAGTCATGACCACAATTAAGTACCCCAAATACATCCAAAATAGAAATACTCTTGCCCATTCGAGACACGTGCGATTTGAACTGATGCTCTCACAGAGTGAAAGAGTCCGGAAGTGAACGCTTAAATTTATATCTAATGTAGGATAACACTGTTTTCGAAAAAAATTCTTTTCCCCAAAAAATTTTATCAATGGCCAGCATATTAAAAAATACCTTTAAAGGTTAAATTTATAAACAATTCATAGATAAGGGCAAACGAAAAAATTTCTAATGCCAAATATGCCGAAAAATTGGACATATAATTTTTCACACACACATATATATATATATATATATATATATATATATATATGCTTAATATCTACGGTTATACAAACTAGTATAGATATATATTCAAAATTTCGTTTATACTTATCCTTCGCCCCTACGTTGATCTTAATATAAATGTATACACTTATGTATATTCATATACTTCCATATAATCATGTATCCACAATTTCTGGCTATGAAACCATTCATACATTGATTCTAATAGAAAAATAAACTCTTGTGTATCAATATTTCGTTCATACATTGTATATGGAGACCAAGATGGAAAATTTAAAGGTAAACGTGTTTTATACAATTTCCTCATAGATCTGGCTTCACAAAACGTAGAATGACGTCGTTTGATTACAATGCCGGCTTGTAATTCTTTGACGTCATATATCGCGAAAAAATATTTTGACTATTATAAACGAAAACTGTTCTGTCTCAAAAAACATATTCTGAAATCCAGCTGCTGGTTTTTATGGATTTAATATATTCTTTTTCAGACGAATTAATGAAAGCATTGATTTGGGCTTAAATTTTACATCAATACTATTGTATTTAAATCGTATACTGTCTTCTTCGGTTTATTGCTCTCCTTGATCATTGATTCAAAGATTTTCACATATTTTTTTACTTGTTTCAGTCAGTGAAATACGTATGGTTTCCTCTAACACATCGATCCTACCACATTTTATCTAATCCTGGTAATATTATCGGTTTCATCTTGCCGAAACGCTAGTTTACAAAGATGTACGCTAAGCAACGACGATTGTCAAGAAGTGGCGTCAGACAAACACAGACAAACACACACACATATCATATATACATTAATGTATATGTGTATGTATCTATATCTGTCATGTCTCTCCATCTCTCATGTATGTACCTCATGTGTGTGTGTGTGTGTGTGAAGGTATGTATGATGTACTTCTACCTAGTTTATGTGAAGCAAATTCCATTTACCATATTTAACATATATACTTTAATGCATATCAATCTCAGTCAATATATCTGAGAGATCAATTCTCATCTTCTCCTACATAATCCTTCCAGGGCCGTATGAGAGAACAGTTAACAAATTAATATTGACTATAGTGACACATGTTTTAAGTGATGATAACATTGCACGTAACACATTTCTGCCTTAATATATAGATTTTTTTTCTCGCCTTTATACGATATCTCAATGGTATTTCTTTGACTAACAGCTTACGACGTTCTCTGAACGCGGCGAGATGGGGAAAATCGTTAGCACGCCGGGTCAAAATATAATGCTGAATGGCATTACTTTCGGCTTTACGTTCTGAGTTCAAATGCCACTATGGCGAATAGTTGACCACTGTTATCGATGCAGTCGACTTCCTTCTCTTTCTAAAACTCACTGGCCTTATGACAAAATGTGGAACCATTATTTGTGTTGTTTTTTTTTTTGCCAGCTTTTAGAATTCAATCCATGTATAATGGAGTTATTTTTTCACAGTCATCGGACCGCGAAGTTCTTTTCACGGGCACACGTTGGTCAGACGGTTGTGATCTGTAAAGGCGGTGATCTGGCAGAAACGTTAGCACGCCGGGCGAAATGCGTAGCCGTATTTCGTCTGCCGTTACGTTCTGAGTTCAAATTCCGCCGAGGTCGACTTTGCCTTTCATCCTTTCGGGGTCGATTAAATAAGTACCAGTTACGAACTGGGGTCGATATAATCGACTTAATCCGTTTGTCTGTCCTTGTTTATCCTCTCTATGTTTAGCCCATTGTAGGTAGTAAAGAAATAAGTTGTGATCTGTAAATAGTTTTGAGTAGTTACCAGGAAGGGAAGTACGAACATACAATTCGCATGTGCACACTGAATTCATAAAACGGAAGAGAAGACTAGAAACGCAATGCGCATGTCAAAGTAAAACGGAAGAGGAGAATAAAACAAGCTATGTGATGTTTTGCATGCTACGTCTAACGTTACTATCAGGTTGTTTTGCTTCAATTTTCATACTTCTATTACAAAGATATTCTCAGTTCACCGAACATTATCAACTCATATATATCAAATGCGGGTGGTACTGTTGTATACTGTTTTGCATGTACAGCGTTCTCCAAAGTATATTGTCCCCTATTGCAATGACATTAAAATTAGGCACAAGGAACTTTGTGATGCTCAGACATTGATTTTACAGCCATGTATTTTCAGGTTTGATTCCTCCTTACGGTATGAAGTTTGGTTGACGTAAACCATTCGGAAGCTCGTCGTATAATACACACCCACACGCTATGAATATGAGTCAGCTCCAAGTTTGTTTCTTGGTGTTTATTTAACATTGTTGCTTCTTAAATAGAGATCGATGAAACAAAAATTAGAGTAAGAATAGTATAGGTTGATATGAAAGACTAAAACACATTGTAAATGGTATACATGTATATCACTTATATGTGTACACACACATGTATGTAATATTATATATATATATATATATATTATATATATACATATAATGAATAATATCAGGGTAATAAAAAATTTAGAAATTTTTACTACCAGTGGCCTAGCATGTAGAAAAATTAGTCAATAGACTATATATTATTCATATAAAATACAGTGTACATTTAAACACATAAGAGGTATCCATCATAGGATATCTGGTACGCCAGGAGGAATAGCCAAAATCCAAACCACTATTAGGGGTAAATTTCGAAGGGAATGAAAAAGAAAATATTTACCATCTATTTCGTGGACCATGATATTATATTATATATGTATAATTAAGTTAGAAAACAGAGAGGTCTTATGGATACAAAATTATTTGTTAATTAATTAACATATACAACTACAATTGTTTCATTTCATAAACAAAATTAAAATTACAAAACATATAAATATATAATTTTGCATTTTATATATATATGTATGTATGTATGTATATATATATAACAATGATAAATATCAAAGTGAGTTATATACAGTAGCGGTAACACATCGTGACGTATATTTGCCATTTCAATATGGCTACCCCTAAGGGTGGATGCTACTGTAGTTTTTAGCCCCAGGAGGACACACTCCTCCAGCTGGCCATAGACACACTTTCTGTGTCCTGTCAGTATTTGCAAAGGGAAGTCATCCTTCCCGTCTTCAACTTATGATACACACGGACTCGAGTTTCGAGGTATTGACCTCTCGTCAGCGTGTGACAATCATAGTCGTCGCCGAGAATTAGATTTCCTTCACAAATACTTATACTTTTTCCAGCGTCCACTGTCGCTGATATTGAAAAAGTGAAATCAAACAATGATAAATATCAAAGTGAGTTATATACAGTAGCGGTAACACATCGTGACGTATATTTGCCGTTTCAATATGGCTACCCCTAAGGGTGGATGCTACTGTAGTTTTTAGCCCCAGGAGGACACACTCCTCCTGCTGGCCATAGACACACTTTCTGTGTCCTGTCAGATATACGTCACGATGTGTTACCGCTACTGTATATAACTCACTTTGATATTTATCATTGTTTGATTTCACTTTTTCAATATCAGCGACAGTGGACGCTGGAAAAAGTATAAGTATTTGTGAAGGAAATCTAATTCTCGGCGACAACTATGATTGCCACACGCTGACGAGAGGTCAATACCTCGAAACTCGAGTCCGTGTGTATCATAGTGAAGACGGGAAGGATGACTTCCCTTTGCAAATACTGACAGGACACAGAAAGTGTGTCTATGGCCAGCTGGAGGAGTGTGTCCTCCTGGGGCTAAAAACTACAGTAGCATCCACCCTTAGGGGTAGCCATATTGAAATGGCAAATATACGTCACTATATATATATAGATATATATATATACACAAAGGGAAAGAGAGAGGGACAGAAAAAAACAGGGAAAGTATTCATCAGGTGAACATTTGTGTATAAGCAAATAGATATTCATACATTTACAGACCAGATTTATGTGGAGTACAAAAATACAGAAAATTAAGGAAAGAGAACATAATATTTCAAGCTGTTTCTGGGGTTCTGAAATACATGAGAGTTGTAATGCTGGCAGAGGGAGTGTACGAAATATCAAGGATGAGCAACCAGTAGTTGATGCATATGAACTTTACCGTTAGGCCGGTCTCTGTGCGAAGATTAACAACTAGCGTTTCAGGTCATAATGCGAGAGGGATAAATGGTGAAAAAGGTGAACAGAAGTAGATGGGAGGAGGATGTATGCGGTTCAGAAGCTAAGGAACAGTAAGAAGAGATAGGCGAGGAAGACTAAGTTGAGGGAGAGGTGAGCGACAAGATTAAGAGACGTAGCAGCGGTGAATCGAGATGAGAGGGTATATGTGGGATGGGTAGTATTGTAAAGGATGGCGTTGTTGTTAATTGTGTTGACAACAGAAGTTATGGAGGATGGTTGAGGATAGCGGAAGAAGCTATGAATGATGTCGAGGGTAGGGAAGGAATAGCAGGACCAGAAGCGCTACAGAGAAATGGAAGTAAGAAGGTTGAGAGAGGGAATGAGTGGGTATTGAAATAAAGGGAAGAAATTATTTGTAGAAGCCGTAAGGAAAGTGATGGGAAAATTCGAAGAATGAAGGCGTTTTGGCGACAGAGGGAGAATAAGTGAACCAGGGAGAAAGATATGAGAGTAAATAGAGAGAGACAGACGCCTTCAATTTAAGATAACTGGAAAGAAGCTGTCAATTAAACCCGAATGCAGCAGTGCGAAAAAAGAATGGTGAAGGTATTACCCTTAAACTTGAATTGGATGTTTTCAAAAGACTTGGGAAAACATTAACTCTTGCAACGCCTGCAGTGGGAACAAAACGTGACAACACAGAGAAAATTATGTCAAGTGCTCAGGAAGTTACTTCGTTAACTGTCTGGAACTTATTTTCCCAAAGATCTAATATGATGCGTAAAATGGAAAGATTTTTGAGCGTATGGATCGAGGATTAGAATCGACGTAATGTGCTAATAAACTTTTCAAACCAAAGGGGTTTTCATGAGTAGTTTTTCTTTCTTTTAAGAAGCGCCTGAATTTACACCACATAAAAATGATTGGTGAAACTGCGAGTAATGATACATAAGCTGCTACTAATTATCCTGAGCAGTTGAAGAAAATGATTGCTGAAAGGAGCTACACATCAGAGCAAGTATACAATGTGATTGAGACTGCAGTTTTCTGGAAGCGCATGTCTGCTAGAACTTTTATGTCTTAAGAAGAAAAATAAACATCAGAATTTAAAGGTTCCAAAAATAGTCTGAAACTTCTTATGGGAGGAAATGCCGCTGGCGATATGAAATTAAAGTGCATATATAACAATATAAACAGCAGCTTGCAATATTTCACCAAAAAGAAGAGCTTAACTGATGAAGCAAAGGAAAATGGCGAAACTGACGCAGAATTCTCGATCGGCACTTTTCGGAGGATTATGGTGCCTGATAGTGTATATGTTTTCATTCATGTGCATTAACTACAGCACATGGAAGAAAAGCAAAGTCGACCTCGACGGAATTTGAACTCAGAACGTAAAGACAGACGAAATACCGCTTCCAAAATACAAAAATTTTTCAAAATTGTTAAGAGTAAACCCTGTTTTATGTGACGCGTTCTACCAGTATCGGCAGTTTGAAAGTGTGTTTCGTTTAAAAATCAAAGTCGACCTCGGCGAAATTTGAACTCAAAAAATGCAAAGACATACAAAATACAGTTAACAGTTTCACCAAAGTTTCTGCCAGCTCACCGGCTTTGCAAGTTAACATAGATTTTAGAAATATATTCTTTATTCTTATAGCTGAATCGTTCCTCCCTTACTCTCTTACTTACTGACAGGAAATTTCGTAGCATTTTACCTAATAACTACTACTAAATAGTGTTCAATGTAACCAGTGATTCTTAATTCCTCATGCATTTTTCTATCATCTAAGCCTAAAGAAAAGTATACTTTTAATTTGAAATTAAAATGTTTGTTAATTAAATGTGAATAGGTGCCTTACTGCACTCCTTGAGGTCGCAGATATTCATGTAACTTTTTTCTACTGAACCAAATCTTAAACAATTTTTGCCAAAGTGTAGCTGAGGAGGTATCCTCTTTAAAACTGTTAACAGTTTGGAATTCAGTTGAGAACTGAATTAGTGGTGAAGCTTGAAAGCTGCTGCGATTGACGAAATAGTGGACTTATAAATATATTCAACCACTACCGTGGTTGAATTATATATATATATATATATATATATAATTAAGGGTTTTGCAACAAGTTACTTCACCACATACCGAAAATTTAGAAATAGCAGCCAAAGACAGCTAATTATTTTCACTACACATATAACTCCACAGATAACTCACATAGGCAAAAAGAAGAAAAAAATAACGAAATTAAACAGACTTCGATTAATTATGGACGCGTTTCTGGATTAGAATTATCAAAATATTTCGAGAATTATAAATTTGAAAATGCTAGAAAGCCTACCTCATGCGTCTCCGACCAAGCGCCATCGGAACATAACATAGGGTAGTCAGCACAGAATTAGCTGTCTTTGGCTGCTATTTCTAAACTCCAGCTCCTGTAGTTTCGCCAATGTCATTGTTGCGGTGTGTGGTCTGGCGTTGTCTTGCAATAAAATAGGAGTGGATCTATTGACTAATCTAGGCTTCTCTTTCTGTGAGTTTCTGCATCATTTGGTCCAGTTGGCAGCAGTATATCTATGTACAACTAGTCTGAAGATTTGGGAAAGCTGAGAAGGATACCAAACTCTACATTAAGGTGGGAGCTCCATGAATTCACAACTATGTAGGACGTGCCCTTTCAGAATACCACGTGCACCATTGATAACTGCATGGTATGTAAGAATAACCCTGGTATTAACTGTAGAACTAGAAATGTAGTGTGCAGCATAATGTGAATAGATGGTGCTTCTAAAGATAAGAACATGATACACACAGCCGAAACATCTAGAAGCATTGCGAAGAGACTAAATTAAAACTTGAGACGATATAACGAGAGACCTCCATACACTGCCAGCATGCCAAAGGCCAGCATGGAGGCATGCTGAGTCAACTCGATATCCGTATTTTATCCAAGCACCTGAAGGATCCATCACTCAAACAAATATAGGAGTACGTGCTCATAAATGAAATATAAATAGGAAATATACGTAAAAGGTAGTCATACCTCACACTCACAGTTTATATATACACAGGTAGAGTTGTTAGTAGGTTATGGTTATGTAGACTGTATATATATATATAAAGTTAATCCAAACAAGAAAGCACAAAAAACACAACAACGCGAGGACGTGGAACAAATATAGTATTATTGGACGCTCCGGAAAGAAGGAAAGAAGGAGGGTTTAACGTTTCGAGCGGAGCTCTTCGTCGGAAACATAGGAGAAGGAAAGATCCAGAGAAGGGAAGACAGAGGAAAAAAATCGCCAACGGTATGCATGTATATATATATATATATATGGGGGGTTAGATGTATATGTAAGTAAACAGATATACAGGCGCAGGAGTGGCTGTGTGGTAAGTAGGTTGCTAACCAACCACATGGTTCCGGGTTCAGTCCCACTGCGTGGCATCTTGGGTAGGTGTCTTCTACTATAGCCTCGGGCCGACCAAAGCCTTATGAGTGGATTTGGTAGACGGAAACTGAAAGAAGCCTGTCGTATATATCTATATCTATATATATATATATATATATATGTATGTTTGTGTGTCTGTGTTTGTCCCTCTAGCATTGCTTGACAACCGGTGCTGGTGTGTTTACGTCCCCGTCACTTAGCGGTTTGGCAAAAGAGACCGATAGAATAAGTACTAGGCTTACAAAGAATAAGTCCTGGGGTCGATTTGTTCGACTAAAGGCGGTGCTCCAGCATGGCCGCAGCCAAATGACTGAAACAAGTAAAAGAGAAAAAGAGTATACAAACAGATAGATAGGTTCATAGGTAATACTGAGAGTCAAGCAAACGCACACATGCATACACAAATGAAGACTGAAACATGACCATATACACACACACATACAAACACACACATACAAACACAGAAATATGAACACACAAACACATGAATATGCAAAATACGTACATATATACAAAAGCATTGAAGACTTGGGTATGAGACCAAGTTTGTACCAAAACTGCTTTTAGCTGACCAAAAAGACTCAGGTGTACGAGATGTCCTAGATTATGCTTGAGAACAATGAAAATGTTTTGAAAACTTTGCGTAAGCTTTTGGGCGGGTATCGCCAAGCTTTCGGCAAAATTTGATGCAGATTCTCCGCTCAACTTTCTCTGTCATAGTGAGATACAATCACACATTATACACTTTCCTTCCAAGTACTGCTGTATACAGAAGTGAGCTAGAACATTAAAACGTATTCCGCATGCACAACAGAATTTAAGGTCAGTCTGCGCCAAGCGGCTTCTCTCTGCGTTCTTTAACTTCGAAACTGCGGCAACAGTCCGTATAGTTATTGGTCAAACTATATATATATATGTATATATATGCATATATATATATATATACATACACACATATCTACACATATATGTATACGTTGTCTGTTATGTCATGGCAGCGATGATTTCCACTAGAATTACACACTATTCCGACCTGCTAGTATCTCTGTGTGTACTTTTATGCGTACAACGCTTATATGAGATCATCTTTCGCGGTTAATAATGAAATATTCAGCGTTTTAATTAAACATCTATGTTACGTTGTATTTAAAAATTACATTATATAAATATATACACACATATATATATATATATATATATATATATACACACAGATATATTTATAAACACAAACACACACACACATATATGCTCTAACTTTAAGAGAGTACATCTTTTTCGGATACATGATCGACTGCTGGTGTGTGTGTGAAACAAATATTTGTTTACCTGTCCCTTATAATTTTCAGTAATAACGACGACCAATAGCTACTCGATATTATAGAAAGGGGGAATACGATAAACGAGTAAAGAAAGCAACAATGCAAAGATGACAATTTTAAAAGATAAAAGTTATAATTCCTTAAATGTTTTCAAATGATAAAAAATTCATAGAAATTTGAAATGTTTGGTGTTTCGACTCAGATATTTCAAAACCAATCAGAGCTAATAAGCAGACACAATTTTGGCACATATATTTAAAATTATAATAATGTAATAGGAATACTAATTTGAAGGAAAATATTTGCAATATGATAAGTAGAACATAGATGGAAACTGACAATGATTGCTATAAAATTTCATTATAAGATAAAAAATTGAAAATGACAAAACTATATCGGGAGAATTTTTTTTTTTTTTCATTTAAATAAGTTTCTGGTTTGCTGTACATCCAATATATTATAGACGTTATTCAATTCCCAGAAAGGCGGTGAGCCGGACAAAAGGATTAGTATTATTTCTTCTGGTTTTACTTTCTGAGTTCACAATTCATCAAGGTTGACTTTTGGCTTTCATCCATTCAGGGTCAATAAAATAAACACCAGTTGATCAGTAGGTTCGATGTAATCGGCTTCTCCCTCTCAAAATGGCTAGAATTAGAAAGCAATGCATGATTCTCAAATGTTCCTTGATGGAGCAGATCTATAAGAAAATTGTTTACATCGTGACCATCTTGTCTTTGCTTACGCTACATGTTTACAATATAGGATTGGTTCTCCTCGTTACACATTTCTCTTTCTCTTTTCAAGAAAGTAGTCTGTGATCGACGGACATTTTCGAGCTTTCACATAGATACTTCATAATTGGATTGATATATGTTTGCGATATTGTTTGGTCCACGAAACCTCTTGAACAAATATATGATCAAAGATATTGCCACAGTGACGACATCGATGTTTATTTTTTTTCTATTTCTCAAGATGAAAGGCAATATAAGGAAGATTTAAATGCATCCTCTAGAATTCAAGTTTCCATAGAGAAGATACATTATTGTTTCGTTAATATCAATATAGATTTAGGTGAATTTATTCTGAGCGGGGAAAAATTGATTTTTATATTAAGGCAAGTTTAATCTAGATTTTTAATCTATAAGTTGTGTCTATTTTTAATGTCGAGGATAATTTTGAAATTAATAGGATAGAAATATACAATTATCGCATCTTTAGATTATCACTGCATGTCAATATTAGTCTTGCAAATGCTGTCACAAGAAATTGTGATAAATGAGATGAGAACAAATGTTTCTCTTTATGTACAAATAGGTAACACGAAGTTTATGTGATGTAAGAAATCATGAAAGTAACTAAGTGCTTCTCACTTTATCCTTTTATCTATGCGTATATTGCTTGCTTGAACTTATTAATGCATTATTATTATTCATTTCAGATTACAATATATTGTTAATAGTAACTAGCCATGCTGAGAAGACCAGAAACAAAAATGATTGATTTTTAAAGAGGGTGTATTGTAGATCAATCTATGAGTGGACTCATCCAGAGTAAGATTGCAAAAACTTTGAGATTTCCTTGGCTACACTCCACTCAACAGAGTGATTGCACAATTCAGCAGTTAAGGAAAAACATCAAACATTCCCCGCTTAGTTCCACCTGGGGCCTCTGACACGTGTATTCGAGCTGTGAAATGGTGTTGAAATGTCTCGTGCAAGACAGCTGGTGCTGCAGAGTAACTCCGAATAAAGTGGAGTACTTCTTTGGAATATGCCCATCAACTTCGCTACTCTGTGTGTGTGTGTGTGTGTATTTGTGTGTGTGTTTGTGTGTGTGTGTGTGTGTGGTGTGTGTGTGTGTGTGTGTGTGTGTGTGTGTGTTGCTCCCCTTCACCTCATGAGACAAGATGGGAGAAACACACTTTGAACAATACGATGATAAATACACAAACACTGGGAACAAAAACAAGATAACAAATGACTGGTGACGAATAAATCTAGCGGTTCACATTCAAAATGTAGTGTCAACTAGATCAAATCACATTTGCTTTCGCTACTTTAAACGCCAACCAACTTACGCTAACATCAAACGTCACTTTATCTTCAAAATGAGACAGAAATTCTGAAAATCATAATGTAGTATTTAAGAATTTTACTTTTCAAAACAAACTACAACGAAACAGAAGACAAAACTGGAATACATCCGTGTATTCCATACAACAGAAATACATACTACAGGCACATATATATATATACAATAAAAATGGTAAGTAATTTTTCAGTGGATTTTCATATAACCAACAATTATTTACCGGTAAATTTCGGTATGTAAATATGACAAATTCATCGTCAGGAACTTTTGTAAAGTTTAGTATATAGTAAAAATAATTAAAGGGGCAAGCAACAGGCTGCTTCGCCGCATACCGAAGGAATTAGAAATGGCAGTCAAAGACTGTTTTTTCCATTTTCTATATATATATGGAGTCCAGATAAAACAGACCTAGGACAAAACACCCTAAGTTCATGTGCGAAATAGGACGAAACGCTTCTCAGTTACGTCTTTTCTAATTTTAAACTTTATATCATATAATACCATTAAAATTAAAAGGAAAAACATAATGCAATTTATTACCGAAGTAATCAAGAAAAATATAATCTTTCTTTGTGTTGGTTCACTCTTCATGATCATTATTTTGTCTACTGGAGTATCGTAATTTCCATAGCGGATTCTATAAGGAAACTGGTCAATGTTTTTCTTTATCCTTACCCGTCTGCATGCTTTCCTTAGCAGTTGGTTGCAATATTGGCCTGTCGTTGCACTGCTATTCTTTTTAGGAATATGTGCTTTTATATACACAAGGGGAAATACGGCACTCAAGTGGACAATGCAATGGTCATGTGAAGTGAACCAATGTATGTATAAAGTCAGACAATCGGCTGACTCAGAAAATGAAAATGTGCGCTGTAGTCGTTGCCTTAAATCGCAGCATGTGGATACAGAGATAGTTCGATTCCCGAAAGTCGCTCAATGCTTTGTTATCTAAGTTCGAAAAGAACTTGAAGCTGCTGACAGGGATCCAACACCAGCAGTTAAACGCAAAATGCATGCACAGAGTCCTGATACCATCACGAGACATAACTTTGATGAAAAGTTTTTAAAAATCATCAGCAAAACCCCAGAAAGTCAGCCAGATCCATTGCAAAGGACCTCATTGTAGCAGAAGGCTTATGCATTAGGACATCCGGTACAGGTTGTATGAGGTGCGGAAGTGTCACTTTATGACAAGAGGGAATCGTTAGATCCGTGGAAAGTGTGCTTGCGAAACGAGTTAAACATCAAGAAGCTGGAATGCTTTGGTTTCTCACCGATGTGAAAAACTTCAATCGGGACGAAAAGTAAACCGAAGGACGGATGGTTATGCTGAGACCTGCATGACGTTCCAATACTAAGTTCACAGCAACTGTGATTGTTATGGAAGTTATCAAGCAACAAGGGAGATGTCATACCTCCTCGCTTTTTTTTTTCACAAGGCCTAAGTGTCAATACCACTGTCTACACATCAGCCACACCTCGACATGCCTTATATAAACAGGTTGTTAATCCGGAGTGTATCAAGTACACAAACACACGCACACGCACACACACACACACACTCAGCGAAACACACATACACAACATAGAAAAACATCTACAAACAAATGAATATACACACACGCATACATATACGCATATATATATATATATATATATATATAGATAGATAGATAGATAGATAGATAGATAGATAGATAGATAGATAGATAGATAGATAGATATGCGATGAGTAGAGAGAGACAGAGAAGAAATAATGGAAGAGAAAACACATGCATGCATACATATGCATGCATACACAATACGCACGTATAAGGGCATCTACACATATAGATGCGCACGCATGCATATATGCATCTATCTCTGTATATCCTTTCTACTATAAGCACAAGGCCTGAAATTTTGGGAGAGGGGGATAGTCAGTGTGATCGACCTCAGTGCACAGCTGGTACTTAGTTTACCGATCCCCAAAGGATGAAAGGCAAAGTCGACTTCGGCTAAATATTTCGTCCAGCGTGCTAACGATTCTGCTAACTCGCCGCCTTATCTATCTCTATACATACATACATACATACATACATACATACATACATACATACATTGTCACTAAGGAAGAAGATTGAATACGCCTTCTGCCAAAATTAACATTTCAAATAACTCATACATGATAAATGATATATAAAATTAAACCTAACAAGAGTGAAGGCAAGAATGTACAGAGTAATAGAATGACAGGAACAAGGCGGTTATCAAAGATTAACGACTTAATTCTTACTTATGTTGAATAGTTTATGGTGTAAAAATGTATTGGGATGACAGACTGGTATACGAAATATCTATTAGTCATTATGTATTTTTATTTAATATGGAAATATCAGAATATTGTCAAATATGCTATATATTACGAAAAGAAACTATTGCTTAGTTGAATTAAATAACATTGAAATGTAATGTTTGCATTATTTATAAATTCCACAATAGGCAGCAACCATAATGTATTACAATTGAATTTCTTGAGTTTGGCTAATGTATTTTGTAGGAATGAAAAGAAACTGATATTTAGAGAGTGAACTTTCCTTTGGGAGGAAGACCGATTTGGAAGAAGATTAATTCATTTGAAATATTTCGCAGCATGATACACCGACGAAGTCAGCACCAAGTTTCTTCAGATTTTACGTCTTTCATAAAAGTCGATTGTTACTTTTCCTTGAAAAATCTATTTTCGATTGAGGAGTGAATTCGCTTCTTTATTACTTGTTCTATCTCAAACACATTAAAACTGATACTTTGGCAGATTTCGCAAATTTTGAAGATATCATACATTTGACGTCATAATCAGTTCATTATGTTATAACATCATTTAAAAATGTAAGTGGCATCAACTTGTTTCGAATCAGGGGTTTTAGCATTAACATCATTGCCGTATAAATCACATGCAAATGGTGGTCTCAAAGTGTAATTATCCTGACACTCTCGGCCAAATGGAATCAATTTAGATAGTTCAAATCCTATAATGGGAGATAGGAATTTATGTGATTCGGATTCAGATTCGGACAACATCCTCAAAACAAAAAATGCAGCTGGATCCAACAGTCAAGAAACATTTAAAACGTCTGTTTCCGTACAATCTATTGGTTCTAATGCAAGTTCCGGCATTCACATAAATAAAACATCAATTTTAAAAAAATCTCCGGAAGTACATCGTAGTTTATTTATAAAGCCAGATCTAGGTTTGGAATCATTTAAAAATAATGAGGCATTGTGTAGTTCGTTTGACAGTTGGGATATGTTAGACAAACCAGATGGAAATTGTGAAATAAGCTCCTTTCATTCATACTCCAAAGAATATTCTCCAAAAGGAAAACAGAAATTTGCTGGAAATGATATTGACCTAATAGAACCTTCAAGGAGATTTTCAGATTATAGGAGAGATAAACAACTGAAATCCAATCTAAGTGTCAGCAGTCTCTTTGAAAATGATATCTGTGCGTTGGGGAGCAAAAGCACGCCTTATCATGAACAGCAGTTACTGGGAGTCATATGTAGAATGAAAGCTGAAAAACATCAACTTGATAAAAAGCTAATGGGCATGAAAATGCTGCAAACAAACCTACAGGAAGAGAAACATGCTCTGAGACAACGATGTAAAAAACTTCAGATGGATGTAATTAATCATGATGCAATGGCTTTAAACAAAAACATGTTTGAAGATCTCTCTAAAAAAGCTAATTCCTCTAAAGAAGAGATTAAAATGTTGCGAAATCAGATTAGTAAATACCGTCAGACTATGTGCGAACAACAAGATTTCATATGTGAAATGGTAGCCGAAAAAGACAAAATTGTAGGAAAAGTCAACAATTTAAAAGTGTGTCTAAGTACACTTAATGAGTGGAAAAATAGAACGTTTAAAGACATGAAAAAAATCAAGGAAAACATCGATAAAATGTCAGAAATGTATACTGATTTCATTTCACAGTTGAATATTCAGAAATCGGAGAAATTAGCATTAGATACAAAACTTAAAAAGAAAGAAAAATGTATTAAAAAATTAAAAGAAGAAAAAGAATCTATGTTAAATGCTCAAACAGAACTGAATAATTCTTTACAACAGAAAAGCGAAGAAAACAACATGAAGGATGAAATTATTAAAGAAAATAATGATGTTATTTCGCAACTGAAATCAGTAAAATTTGAACTGGAACAAACGATCTATGCTGAAGCATGTAGTAAAAGCGAATTCGTAAACGAAACGAAAGGAATAATTTCCTCACTAAAGAATCAAATTAAATTAGATGAAGATCGATTCGAATCAGAAATAAAACAGCTACGACAAGAAACAGAGGAACTTAATGAAGAGGTGGGTAAAGAGAGGGAATTCAAAAACATAATGCTCGATGCATATCAGTGGGTTGAGAATGACTATAAAACACTTTTAAATTGTATCACCGAAATGCAACATATCGTTAGGACATTGTGGACAAATACTAGTCATCCGCTACCGGCACACCAATCGCCTACTATATCTGAATGTTTCGGATCAGAAAGTATTCCGAAATGAAAGAAAAATATAAATCATTTTATCATTCATCAAGGCTAAATCTCTTGAACTATGTTTTGTTTTCATAAACAAATGAAAACAAAGAGTAAAATTTCAGTTTTTCATGAAATTTTTCTCCGTAGTAACTATACATTGTGAACTGTGTTCAGTTCCGAGACAGATACCATTGAAAATCAAAATAAAGTGTGCAAACATATATTGACGCCTCAAATTAAATTAATTGCATGGTAGAAAAAGTAGTATTACAGAGAATGGTGACCGAATTAAATTCCACCATCAGAGAAAATAGAATTGGGTAAATTGAATAATTATTAATTTATTGAGGTGATAGGGAGATAAGAAACAATCGTAAAATGTGTATGAAGTTGACGTATTAAGGATACACGCGCATATTTGACAACTAAGTTTCGAAGAAATATTTCCAAGCATATACGCGTGTACACAAAATACCTGTACGCGTATTCTTTCCAACACTCTTTCTTGTATCTCTATTTCACTCTTTCATTATATATTAATGCAGGTATGTGTATCTATGTACATTTTTCCTTGAGATTTAAATTCTTCCTAAAATTCAAACTGGTCGCTAAGAAATTGAAAGACATTTCCTTCTATCTCTGAATATGTGAGTGTATGGATATATGGATGTACATGTGTGGATATACTAGTACATATAGAAGGGATGCATGGGTCTTCAACACACAAGTGCGTGTTTTTTCTACTCTTTATACATATATGTGCGTGTTTGTGTATGTGTGTGTCTATGTGTATGCCATATGCGATTGTTTGTGTATACGAAGTGGTATCAAAACGTTCCTGGACTAGTTATGTTTAACAAAAAATAACTTATTTACCTATGTTTTAACATCATCTCTTTCGAAATAGTTACCTTGCGCAGCAGTACACCGGTCCCAAGGTTTCTGCCAATATGTATGTTTCCGTACCATCTCTATTTGCAAGGCCAGTTTACGCGAAAATTCTAAAAGAAATGTCGGGTAATATTTGCTGTTTTAGACATTGGAGAGGAACTTCCTCAGACTTGCATCAAAAGGGTGCTACTACATTGTGCCATACACTTGCTGACATGCTCATAGCTGTCCATCAAAGTTGACGACGACGTTGTCCTCTAGGAGTCTTATCTTTTTTGTGAGTTGATAGATGTGAAAACAGTCCTATCCTGGAATGGCATGTCCTTGAACACAAATGACAAGGGAATTGCGCATTATGTTGTTGGTAAATCGGATTAGTACAAAGTGTGCAGCTCCTTCCTAGCAGAGGGAGAACCAGGTTTACCGGCTCCGAGCGAAGTGTCCAATTTGTGCCGGTTGAATATCACAGGACTTGACGACAAGCTTAAGATGGTCCCTGAACTGCTTCTTTGGTCCCTCGTACGGGTGAAAGCGGTTAATAGCTCTCCGAAGATCATTTTCGGGAGATGATTATCACGCATCCTGATAGTGTGGCCTACTCATCTTAGAAGACGGGTTTGGATGATGGCTTCAACGCTGGAAATTCCTGCTTGTTGGAGAATTTCTGTGTGGGTGACCTTATCTTTCCAAGTAATGCGTGGAATTCGTTGGAGACAATGGATTTGAAATGACTCTAGCTTCTTCACATAATGGCAGCATAAGGTCCAGCATTCGCAGCCATACAGTAATGTTGAGATGACAACAGAACGATAGACAGCAAACCTCAGATTTCTGTTTAAGAATATTCGTTCTGGGAGGCGTCCAAACGAGGAAGAGGTGAGGTTGATCCGTTGTAGTATGTCATCGTCGATATGTCCATTTTGTGATATGACACTGCCTAGGTAGTTAAAAGAATCAACGTTTGACAGAGGTGTATTATTTATATTAGGTATGTTGCTGGATGCTTTTGATTAAAAGACCTCGGTTTTTATGCTGATGTCAAGACTAAGACGAGCATAAGTTTTGTGCATGACACTTAAGGATTGCTGGAGTGAGGATGTTTCGTAAGCAGTGGGCGCGGCGTTATATGCATATTGGAACTCAAAAATCTGCGATGTTGATGCCAGAGTTTTCGCTTAGAGTCGGCAGGTGATGAAAGTACTGCCATCAAAGTGGTAACAGATGCTTATCCATTCCCTAAAAGATAAGAAGTCCCCTGGCGAGTTTTGAAAATACGGTAGACCTCAGCTTGAGTTATATCTTTTCTCTTACCTGGTTCTCTGCTGGAAAAACAAAAACTTCCTCGGCGCTGGAAAAATGCCAATATCATTTGCACTTTCAAAAGCAAAAACAACCGATTCAACTGCAGAGGCATCTCTCTTCTAGACGTGTCTGGCAAAATCCTTGCACGCATTACTCTCCGCCGTCTTCTCATCTTCGTATCGGAGTGCATCCTCCCTTACTCTCAATCAGATTTCAGACCCGAACGATGAACAATTGATATGATATCCGTTGCACGCTTACTTCTCGAAAAATGCAGAGAGCAACAAAAAGAAATGAATTTTGGTTTAGTCGATTTGACGAAGACTTTTGACTCCATTAATCGTGCAATTTTAAGGAAACTTCTTACAAAATTCGACTGCTCTCCAACTGTTTTAACTACCATTCGCAAATTCCACGACGGAATCCTAACCAGAGTCCCTTTCTCGGCGGAGCATCTTCAGAACAATTCAGTGTTAAATCGGCATTCAGACAGGGATGCGTTTCGCCCGTTTTGTTCAACAACACACACATAGACACATGTATGTATGTATGTATGTATGTATGTATGTATGTATGTATGTATGTATGTATGTATGTATGTATATATATATATATATATATATTAAGGTATGTAGAAAAATACAACATGGACAAGAACGTATAACTCTTAGAAGACGATACAATAAACATGGACAGGACATTCGAACCCCTCAGTCTTCAGTCAAGAACCGGATCATCGTAGTAATTTCGGCTGATTAATCTTGAGATTACTAGATCACGGCCAGCCCTCCAAGAAAAACTAAGCAACGAGCATTAGAAAAACTAAGCTGAAGCGTAGATTCCTGGAAGAAGGATCGAATGCATACAAACACCAGGACAGCAAAAGGGACAGATATATAAAAAAAAAAAAAAAAACAATAATGGAATACAGAAACATGAAATACAGAAGCATTAACGGTGAAAACAACAAGTGTCTTACGACTGATAACAAGCAACAAATTTTTTCTCTGGCGCATTGAAAAAGCCTTTATAGCGGCGGACGAAAAAAACGATGTTAACACGACGAGGGTCAGGGTGAAAGGCAGATTTCGGCCAACAGTCACGTGACAGAGAAGAGGGAAAAGAAAGAAAGAGAAGCAAAGGAAGAGAGAGAGAGAAGGGGGACAAAACGCAACAAAGAGAGAGAAGAGAGAGAAAGAAGGAATCAGAGAGGAGAAGGGATGGGTGTCGAAGAATGACCTGTGAGTGCAGAGCGAGACAAAGAAATAGGAGGGTAGTGGAAGACTAGACCAAAGGATCAGAGGAAAGAGAAGATGAACAGAGAGAAGAGAGAGAGAGGGGGACAGATCAAGTAAAAATGAGAGAGAGAGAGAGACAAACAGAGAGTCGTACCAATTATTAAGAATATGTGTTCACATTAATGATAAGGGGGGTACGGGGCGCCTGGAATATATGTTAAGGTATGTAGAAAAATACAACATGGACAAGAACGATAACTCTTAGAAGACGATACAATAAACATGGACAGGACATTCGAACCCCTCAGTCTTCAGTCAAGAACCGGATCATCGTAGTAATTTCGGCTGATTAATCTTGAGATTACTAGATCACGGCCAGCCCTCCAAGAAAAACTAAGCAACGAGCATTAGAAAAACTAAGCTGAAGCGTAGATTTCCTGGAAGAAGGATCGAATGCATACGAACACCAGGACAGCAAAAGGGACAGATATAAAAAAAAAAAAAAAAAACAATAATGGAATACAGAAACATGAAATACAGAAGCATTAACGGTGAAAACAACAAGTGTCTTACGACTGATAACAAGCAAACAAATTTTTCTGGCGCATTGGAAAAAGCCTTTATAGCGGCGGACGAAAAACAACGATGTAACACGACGAGGGTCAGGAGCTGAAAGGCAGATTCGGCCAACAGTCACGTGACAGAGAAGAGGGAAAGAAAAGAAAGAGAAGCAAAGGAAGAGAGAGAGAGAAGGGGGACAAAACGCACAAAGAGAGAGAAGAGAGAGAAAGAAGAATCAGAGAGGAGAAGGGATGGGTGTCGAAGAATGACCTGTGAGTGCAGAGCGAGACAAAGAAATAGGAGGGTAGTGGAAGACTAGACCAAAGGATCAGATATACATATATATATATATATATTATATATCACAAACGGGATCACGTGACCGACCAGACCATCAGATGTTGTTACATCGCTGGTCACAATGCGTTCGCATTGTTTTACCCTTCGAATGACGCCACCCGCTGGCTAAGCGAGCAGGCCAATACATATATATATATATATATATATATATATATATATATATATTATATATATATATATATATATATATATATTCGTTATTCTATAACGTAGTCTTCACATTCCTTTACAGGGCTGGAACTGCGATAGCATTGTGAGTGGAATGGTTTATTGAATGCAGACAGCTCCGACTTCCATCCCTTTCTAAGTCCACTGAAATATTCTTTTATCACTGTAGTTTTATTCACAGCAAAACCATATGCAAAATACTCAAGTCCAAGATACTCATAACATTCAGCACTGGAGATGGGGAAGACAGACAGGCCATTTCCCCCCTATCTAGTCGATAAATTTTCCTCGACTGACCACTGAATATGAACGTTTTCCCAGACTAATCACTATACCTTTATCCTGTGAGAATGATATTGCCACTTCTAACAGTCTCTTGGTGTCGTGAGTATAACTTAAATACAGCTGATTGACCTCAACCACAAAAACGTGTGTAAATAGCATTAATTTTTCCCTCATCTGTGGATCGTAATATGCGACTTCGCATTTCTTTAGCAGAGTCTACAAGAGGTTCACTGTCATGACAAGAAGCACTATAAACAAGATATCACTGTGAAATACTCCCGTCGAAAACCCATTCGGTTTCTAGTTATGTTAGTAGCTTCAATTACCAACAAAATTTCAACATGTGTGTAGAACATATTATCATTGTTTTAATAGCAAGGCGTAGGGATAACTGCATCCACGAATAGAGTGCAAATTGAAATACTTTTTTACATTCTAACGATATAGTCAAAAGAAATTCTTGAAAACAATCTTGTTTTAAGATAGGAGCGTTGTTCATACAACAGTTAACCAGTCTGATACATCAATCTCAACGTTTGTTGTTCATTTAAACAGCTTGCTTAGAAGTTTCTTCTCGAAGTGAGTTTTCTACACCAACAGCTGACTTGCAGATCCCTTGTAACTGATTTTCCATTCGGTCGTTTTGCAACAACCAGATGAGTTTCAGTGATGACATAATGACATTTAGAAAAAGACCTTTACTCGCTACTCATTTTGTAGCTCATTTAATATTGGAGCTATAAATTCTGATACATTTCAAATGAGCCCAATTCATCCCAAGATGGAATATTTACAACAATAATGCTATAGTCTTTCATGTATCGATATAGTTTGTGTCTTTAATACAATATGAGAGTTAATATCCTGGTCTAACGATTGGGACCTGTGTCTGAACGTGTCAAAGTGCTGTCCTCTGCCTGTCGGCTCTACTCCTGCAACTCAACTTGATTTCGAGCCGGGTCGTCTGCTGCTGGAGAGGACCGATCAGGTAAAGGACCTGGGTATCTTGGTGGATTCCTCCTTTTCGCCTTCGGCCCAGTGCGTCCATGCTGCCAACAAAGCGCGCGGAATTCTGTTTTTGATTCGACGGTCATTCGGAATGCTCACAGCAGCCATATTCCTGCCACTCTATGTCACGCTGGTGAGACCCATATTGGAGTATGGGATTCAAGCCTCTTCTCCTTATCTCCTCAAAGACATACAGCACCTCGAAAGAGTCCAGAAGCTGGCTACCCGCATGGTTCATGGTCTCAAAAATTTGTCCTACGAAAAAGGCTGAGGACGCTCGACCTTTGTTCTCTTGAAAAACGCCGCCGCCGTGGTGATCTCATTCTCGCCCACAACATCATAAGCGGGAAGTGTAACCTCTCGAAAGAGCTGTTCTTCACTCCTGCTCCGGAGCGTCGGCTGCGGGGTCATTCCGAAAAGCTCTACCTGCGACGATTTCATCTCAATCGAAGGAGAGGAGCTTTCTCCGTCCGGGTTGCGGATCCGTGGAACAAGCTGCCAGACGAGATGGTGAAGATGCCGACGACCGCTTTGTTCAAAGCCTCCCTGGACCTCAAGTGGCCTGAACTCTTTACATGAACACCACCCTGTACTTAACTCCATGTCCCCCTACATGGCCTTGCTATTTGCTTTTGAGCCAAATTAACTAACTAACTAACTAACTAACATACTCTTATTGATATAACACGTTTGAAATTCCGCTCTTTTTTTAATGGTAATTACTTTTCGTGTGAATCTTTCTATTCGGCTGCGACCGTAGATTTTTTAGTTATTCATCAATCACTTACAGCTGATGGTTCATGATTTCCATTCTTCTAATAATATCCAACTAACTGATATTCTTTATGAGTCCATCAATTAATGTTTTTTTAGAGATCGTCTATTGTGGTTGTCTTTTATTGTTTCGAAATTGCAGCACAATATCTAATAGCTAAACATATGATGTTCAATTTGTGCTAAATGCAAATCTGGTGGTGGTCAAGAATGAAAACATTGACTTGGCAGAGAGCTACAACCCTATTACATTAAAATTTACACAAGTTATTGTGTTCTACTCTAGATATTGGTAAAGCATTCTTCATCAGTTATGTCTCGCTTTCCTATTTCAGTACTATTTTTCAGTCTAGATAATAGACTAAAATTATTTAAAATCTTCCTTACAATTGGCTTTGTATTAAGATATTGTTTTCTTTTTCCTCGTGTGTAATCATATGGATTACAAATAAATTAGTGGTTAATGCTGGATTGTTAAAGTAGTTTTCTTTTCCTGATGACATAATTTTTCATTCAACAAGATTAAAGTTATAAATTTCTTTTCAAGGTCCTAACGTGTAGAATCTGTATATATTCATGCTCAGTTTCGCACCAGATATAGGTAACATGCTGTGAACTTGTTATTCAGTCCATATTTTCTGATAATATTTGAATGACATGATCTGCTGCGCAGATTGTTGGTGATGTCTTCTTGTTTTGTTGTTCATCTGGGCTGCTTACGTGAACTTTTTAATTACTGTCTTCTTATCTCCGTTCAAAGCTATAGCAGATGGATTCAAGCAGTTATTGTTAGTCTAATATATGTTATCAGATACTTTCATGTGGTCTGAGCAGATATCATCAATGCATTTAAGCAAGAGATTCGATGAATTTTTTTCTATATTTCTCGAAATTGGCCTGTCATTTAATCGTAGCATAGAGAATTGATAAGCAATTTTTCAAAGAACAGTGTTTGATCATTTGAAGTAGTGTGTATTACACAATCATATTCGACAATCAGTTTCATATAGAGAAATATGAGAATTCAATAATGGTGACGATGCTCCGGTTTATTTAGAACATTATCGCTCTTTCATCAGTTTTTGTGTAGTTTATAGATCTCTTTAAGAGATCGATAACATATGAGTTGGAATAACAAACACTTTGTGTGACAGCAATTTTGGGAACAAAGGGAGATGGCTCTTGTCGATTCAGTTTAGCTGTAAAGATGTTAACATTTTAACCAATTCTTAGAAGTGATATAATAAAATTCACGTACATTTTCTAGCAACGGTTAAGTTCTTAATTTAAATGTGAAGACCTGTAAAGAGAGAATAATTATACTGTGTTAGATAACTCACAGATTTGTTTGCATTGTTGATGTTGGTTGTACTTTTAGTTTCGGTATTGGTATAACTGGTATCAATATCACTTATCGTCTTAAAAGTGAAACAGGCGCTTAATAAAAAATTATCGTTTGAAATCTGGTTTGAATAACGATATTATATGATATAAGACAATAGTGTATTCATATAAGCATATATGTTTTCACATACTTGTTACGTGAACAGCAAAATTCGCAAAAATATGAGTACTAAGGGAGAGTAACCTGTGCCGTATAATAAATAACAACAATCTGCTTTCGTAGTGAATATCTTTCTTTCGCCTTTTAAGCTCAAACATGCGCACACGTACATTTATATGTGCAGGTATATGTACGACACACACACATACACGCACACGCACAAACATACACACACATATATAAAAGAAAAATTACGATAAACACAAGATTACATTATATGTACTCTACGTACATTTCACTGTTTTATCTGTTTGGAATTGCTGTGTTGAGTATTCCAGGTGCAAATGGCCGCTTAGCCACAACGGATTATAATCCAAATGAGTCGTCCCTAGGGCAAGTGTTATCTCTCCATACTTTCATGTCGATCAAAGCATTTTAAATGTAGTTTGATGGATGGAAACAACAAGGAAATTTGACCGATGGACTGAGACCCAAAATAGACAAATTGACAATATATTGGAGTCCCAAGTTCTGCTCCTGTTGTATTAAAGCTTATATCAATTAATGTCGAAATTATCTTCGTCCACCTTGATATAAATATGTATAGAGTTCAATTGTTCATTTGCACCTTGGAGTAATGCACACACATACACACACACACGCATATATATATACATATAGAAACAGACAGACAGACAGAGGAATAAATATATACATACCAGCATATAAATAGGGAAGTAGCGAAGCAAGTAAACATGCATTATAATGTATAATTGTTATTACATGATTGACTTTTGTGTGCGCGTGTGTGTGAAGAGAGTTTCCTTGTGTAATTTCTTTCAGTTACATGATAAATGTTAGACCTACTCGTATACATTATTGTACATCAATGCACAAATTTTGTTATCACTAATCTAGTAAGTACAACAAAGGACTTACATGGTTGAGAAGGTCTAGGAAGACGGAAACACATGCGGAGATGCTTCATTAATTACCAGTTTGAGATTAAATTAATACTGGTCACTGAGATTTGTTTTTATCTCCTTCCTCATACTTAATTCGATATTTTCCTTACTGTATGAAGGGTGATAGTACAAATGTCTTATCATAGTAGATATACAGAGAGACAGACAAGGGAAAGAGAGGGGAATACAATAGTAGAAATTTGAAGCCAAAGAGAACGTAATATTATTTTTGTATCTCGGGAGGCTGATTATATCAATAATAAACAAACGAACTTGTTTTATTTCACCCCCTTATTACTCGTTAATTGGTTAGCAATTAGTTAACCAGTCACCTAATTGATTATTTGGTTAATCAATCAAACATTTATCTTTGTGAAAGTCTTTCCGTCGCCATTCGTAAACTCTTCAATTATATACCTTCTCAACTCTAGGTCAGTTTCACGTCTGTTTGAAGATGTTTTCAAACCAAATACAAAAACGTGTTTCATATTATTCTGTGGATTCTTTGAATAAAAATTAACTGTTGATACGTAAAATAGTTAAAAGCATTCTGTATATGATCGTTCTAATTCTTGATTAGGACAAGCTGCAACAGCCGTTTCGTTTAAATATTATTTGCTTACTGGGTAACTTTCTTTTTAGTTAAGCATCTCTTCGGGTTCCAAAGAAGAATCAACTTGCAAATCTATATATATAAAACTGTAGTTGTGTGAGTGTCTGTCCCCTTCGATTTAGATTCCTAACTACTCCCACATTTTGCGGTGCAGTTTAACCAAATTCGGGTATCTTATAGTCGTGATTCATATCGAGCCTGTCTGGGTATTAGCGTGCGTCTACGATGAGTCTACGATTTTAAAAATAATTTAACATCATTTTTCATTCCATTTTAATGCATAATTTTTCGTGTGTCGATGGCGGCGGAGTTGGCGTCCATGGTCACACCTGCACCTGTTTGCTTCTTCCCCTTCTTCCCTCCCTCGTGAAGCTGTGGGGAAGGGAGTGTAATGAAATCAACGTCGTAAAGCGTTGTCAAGGAGACCAGCGTTCTTTTAGAACAACGACTTCGTGGCTTGAAGATACCAAAATAGAAATGGCTAAGAAAGCCCGAATTGGCATCTATAAGGGAAGTAACTCTCTAAAAATGCTTATATAGTTATTTCCCTTACAAACCCGAGCAACGCCGGGCGATACTGCTAGTATTCTATAAAATTGCATCTAATGCACTGGAGATATATATAGAGAGTTACAATATAACGAAAGTCAACCCAGACCAATGGGTACATATGGCATTTTGACTGATAATGACTTCCAGGAAAATCGGTATTGAGATATTATGCCACTATATAGAGTATAATATCGACTGCTATTGATATAAAATTAGTCAGTCTTCTCGTCGAAGAGTTGGCATATTGCTCATTGGATATGGCAGCGACTGCTTTGTAATTGTTTCTATATTCTAGGCAGTTAGAAATGGTGTTAGCAATGTTCTCGATTTATCGATGCATTTCATATGCAACTGATATAAAATATGGAATATTTTAGTAAATATTTGTGGTTAAAATAGAAGTAATATCTCATTAAAGAAATACAAAGTAATCATGATAACAATTATTAGCTAAGAAAATTAGGTTTTAAATCCGATTTATTCCTGAAATTATGCATTCTGAAATTGATATAATTTTTATAATGAAGTTTCATACGGTTTATAATTTCTCATATGTTATATATGAAACACTTTGGAAAGTGTCCGCTTGATCATTTCATAGTCATATCGCCTTTCTTTCTGGGTACAAGTATTTATGACAATATATTTGAATTATGAATGTTTTCAATACTTCTCGAATAAATATGATTACCTTTGATCTCTGTCTTCTCACGCAGCCAATTTGATTACGGTATAACAGTATCAAGTTTAAGCATAAATTGATAGTCAAGATTCAAATGAAGTGTATTGCATGTTTAATACATTACGCTAAGTATATTTCGTCGTCACCATATTTTAACAACCTCCATAGAACCAGATTTGTGGTACAACTCAAATAGATCGATAGCTTCAGTTTTGACTACTATAATAACGAAACATATTGATCCACCCAAGTATTCAGTGACAAAAACAACAAAAATTCCGAAAGGCAAAATCTCTGAGCTGCTTTATTTCAAATTGATTTTCTATTGAAAAGAACTATGTGTTAAATTAAGGAAATTGCTTCAAACTCTGAAAAGGTTTCACTTTTACCAAAATTTCTATCAAATGGCAACTCAGTGTAATAAATGAAAATAACCTTTCAATGAATATTTTTTTTTAAATGAAAATTTATGATTGAGTAGCAAAAGGAATGCAACCATCGCATGTATTTCATTAGTCTCTGTCCAATTGAATGACACTACTTAACCAGCTGGAGATCAAGTAGAATATTACTTCCATCATCTGCAAAGTAGAAAACCAGCATGAAATCAAGATTTTGCAATTTTGCTTTGTAACTATTAATATTTGCAATAATTTGGTATTGCATTGAAAATGTTATCTATCTATAAGATGAAGTCCGGAAAATGGTATTTTAATTAATGGTATATGATTATAGTAAAAACGCTGGAATATACTTGTAAAGATTGAACATAACATCAATAATATGCTCCCACTGTTAGAAAACTCGTATTCACTTTATATATCCGCCTTTAATGTAGTGCTTTCATATGAGAAATGAATTTTTATGCACAATAACAGTCTCTGATACCACAAACAGTAGACATATTCTAAATAATCAGATACTAGTAGTAATGGTGAGAGCAATGAGAATGATGAAGATGATAATTTTTTTTTAGTTATGTTTTTATTGCAAGGTCCTGAACACAGCTCTGCTCTTTCAACCTCACAACTACCTACAGACTTGGAAAACAAAGAAATAAAATTGCCTGTGTCTGTTTCCTACAATAATGAACGGAGTATTCAAGTATTCAAAGTAGAGCTGACAGAAACTCTGTGAGATTTATAGAGGAAATTGGAACGTAATGAAAAAAAGATTCATCGACACAACCAGAATTTATAGAATACACGTACCAGCCCACTCATCTTGTGGTCTAACCGGAATGAATTAAGTTTAAATAAAGGTTTTTAATTAAGTCAGTGTTACTGGGTGTGTATAAGCAGCGCCATCGCGCCTCTCCTTAGAACTAGTGGGAGGTGGAAGTGTGTCATAGATGTATGATGGAATTGGGTACGTTTAAACTATACAGGGGGGTGAAAAACCCTCTAAAGTCTATTCAGACTATTTTAACTTTCCGACACGTACCGAGTAGATTTCTATAATATACTAGTGTAGACATAGTGTAACCGCAAGGAAAATCTAGATCATATATTCAATAGACAGAGCGAAGGATGTCCACACATGAAATTGGTTTGGTATGCAACCCAGAAATTTGTTACAGCACAGTTGACATAGATAGGACTGATAGATAGGAACCTAGTTATATGAAGTTGAACACACCCTCTCGAAACCCAGTTCAAAATGTTAGTTAAGTGACTATTCACAGAGGCTATTGTGAATAACGGGTAGTGGCGCTCCTTGAAGGAGGCGGATAAATATGGGTCGATAGGTATAAATAAATTAATAAAGAGCTAACAATAGAGACAAATAGATTAGAGACGAAGATAGTTATCTAGAAGAATCGGTGAGCAAACGCATCGCAACCAACGTGCTAGCGGCAAAAATGGTTTTCAATAAGGAAGACGAACTCTGCGCTGTGAGAACGCGATCCCATCTGCTAAAATAAGAGGTAACGAAAGCCGATACGTGGGCACAGAATTATTAGCTCTCTGAAGTTCCCAACTTTTTTTTAGCAGCCAATCTAGACCCAGTAATTATCTATTCTAACGTCTCCATTTATTGTGCATCCATAACATATTAGAAAGCTGCGTCTATTATGTTACAAGTTCTTATACTTTTCTTGAATATTCAAGTTCCTTCTGTGTCTGGATTTTCATGTCCCATCCAGTTCTCACCTGTTCTTTTATGGCAATTTTCCTTGGTCCTTGGTCCATGTCCACATCTCTTTATTTAAATTGCAGATATTGAAAGTGCCAGGATGTTTATCTTCTTTGGAATGGGACACACAGAATCATGTATCAAAAGAATATATCCATTGAGAGAGAAAGAAAGACGAAAGGAAAAAAGGAAATGTTAAATAATTTGTTGAGTAGTAGAAGTTGTTCAGGTGTACTGTGTTTGAGAATGTTTGAGAATGTAAGGGACATATGGATTAATCTGTAACCGATGAGTTAGTGTTATATGAACTTCATCCTGTGTTAGGAAATGAAATCATGAATACGTCATGGAGCATTCTGACGAACCACGAGGTGGCATATCATAAATTTAACATAATTTTCAATGAAAAATATGAAAATAGCGGGCGGTCTCATTAATGTCGTAACGTAATTATGGATGTGTGGATAAAATATTTGATTAGCCGAATGCTTTCGGGTTCACTCCTACTGTGCGGCACATTGGACAAGTTTTTTTTTATGTGTGTGTGCGTGTGCACGTATGTTAGTGTATGTGTGTGAGCGCGTACTCTGAAGGATTCAATCCGAAATATCTAATACTCCAGTAGTCAAGGCAATTTCACTTTACTCTCTCAGTCGTCTTTTTCTTTTCAAATGATTCTGAGACATGATTTCAAGAGGTCAGAAAACAAGTAAAAAGCCAAATCGTTAATTGTTTTGAAAATCAAAAATAGATATCTTTTTTTTTTTTATTGGTACCCAGTGTAAAATGAATGATGTAGAGGCCATATTTCTGTCACGGGAAATCATAGAAATAAATGAGCACAATTTGTATAATTTGTTGCTTTCAAATTTTCTAGTAGTTATTTTTGTGTTTTGATTTTATTAGGCTTTTTGTTTTGATTTTCTTGACTTTTTTTTGAGGGCGGTTACAGAGAAGAAATTACAAGTAGCAGTATTGGAAATGATAATAGTTAAAGTGTATAGAAAGCTTCGTCCAACATGAGATAACAGATCTCCAAGTTTCTTGCTTCGTGTTTCGTAGATTATAATACGAATGAATGAGAGATGATCTTTGAAAAATTATCTGAATTCTCATATTTTCAAACATAACATTAAAATTGTTTTCCCCTGAGAGATCGTTATAATTTTCTCATCGAACAACTGGTATAATTGATTCAGGGTTGAAAGATTGCTACTTTAGATTTATCTGAATTCAGACAATGATTATTCATTGATTCGATAATACTCTTAGTGATGACTGGTATTTTGGAGTGAGATCTGATAAGGATGAATGGAATTATCAACATCTGCATAATCATATATGTAGTGGAGCTTAGTTTTAATATTATGGGATATGATACGCAGCGATTTTAATCCTTCTTTGTTAATTACAATTTCTTGGATAATGACCTGGATCATTTAAACAACGCTTGAATGCTTAAAATGAACATTTCATTCGTAAACCATTAATTAATTAGAAAGTTTCGGTGGTAGTAGTAAAATATGGGAGTATGATGATAACACGATACACAGAGATCTATACACACATCTAAGCAACACTCTCAATGAAAAAAAAAACTCTGATCATCATGCTATGTTTACAGTATCATTACAGATTTGTGAATGTGAGACGACCATTGAGGTGAAAGTGCACATCTTTCATTATCAGATTTTAAAAGACCTACACAGACGACCTCTTGCTGTTTTATTAGAACTTCATATTTCAGAAAGGCAGTTTTTCGTATTACGTTTATATATTTGTTTTGCAAGATTTTTTATATGAAATCGTGTGTTGAAACAGATATTGTTGTATTTAGGAATGGTCATTTTGCCAGTTTTGGCTTAAATAAGATTAAGATTAATGTAAAAAATAAATAATGTTGAAGCAAAGTAACACCAAATATATAGTGCGTGTGTTTTTATTGGCTAAACTGGCAAAATGACCATTCCTAAATACAACAATAATAGTTTTTCTTATGTTACATATAATAATCAGATTTTTGAATAGAAAGTGTTTTCAGAATGTGTATAAAGTGCTATTGTGTTTTGAAGGAAACTGTCAAATGTACTGAATGGAGCAGATGCGTTCAAATAGGTTAAAGTAAATGTTCTTTGTTAGTGTTTAAAATTTTATTGTTGAAACTATAATGCTTCGTCGCAGAATTTCAGCTACATTCACTTTCCAGAGTAAAAGAGGTTTTAGGTTTCACAAGGAATGGTATTGAATATAATATCTCCTGTCAATCTCTTTTAGAATCATAATTATTATTCAGACGAAAATTTGGCACATGAGAGCTACTCTAGATTGTCAGATAATTTCAGCGTAATTCCATTGGCATTATTTATGCATTTGTTTCTGCCTTCGCAAATAGTGAAGATTAGAGAAATGGAAGAATATGAAAATTTCAACGTCATAGAATTCATGGTGATAGACCAGTCGTTTATTATCTGCTAACTACTGCGTTTCCTGGGCTTTGAAAATTCTACATAACATTCAATACATTAAGAATATTAGAAAAGAAATCAGGTTTAGCCGCAAAAAACTTCTCAAGATTAATTTGGCAAACATCATTGGTAGATATTCTGGAAGAAATAATGGTTTTAGTATGAGCAGTGGTTCAAATCTTTCTAAAGAAGTCGACACCATAACGTAGAAAATCAATATTGTCGCCCATCGTTAATGTGAAATCTGTACCATTTTCAGTTATGAGCCAAACATTCAGAGTATATCAAGCATATACGTTGCTTGGAAAGGTAGAGTGGATTAAATTGATTCAAATACTGAATAGCCTACTTTTTATATCGACCCCAAAATGATATAAAACAGCAATTCGACTTCGGATGGCTTTGAAATTAAAAAGTAATGAACCGTAGCTATGAATATTTCACTGACGCTAACAGAAATTTGCCAAGCTACTTTCGCTACGTAGGTGTATACATAGATATACAGATATATATATGCATATATATGGCCCAGAAAATAGTACAACTTACATAGCTGCAAAAGATGCAAAATCAAAGCCATGCACAAGATCACCATAGGTGATGGATTCAGGATAAACACCAGTAACACGTACCCAGATATCGTATCCATCCCTAGTAAATATTGTAGGTGTATTACAACTCAGTAACAGAAGAGCTTGCCATATGCAATGAAGCAATATTCACGGCGCTTATAGAAACACATCTAACTCCGAATATAACAGATACGGAAGTACACATACCAGGGTAGATTGCATTTCGTGTAATAGAAAAGAAAGAAGCCATGGAGGAGCTCTTATGTACATCCGAGAAGATGTCACAGTGAATCGACTTCCAGTCGTTTGGTGGAAATTCGGGTCTTATAGCTTTCTAACTCCTTCCAGATATTGTGTAACAACTGCTTCATTGGCACTTTGGGACATTGTTCTCTCAGTTTCAAAATAGTCTAAGAAAAATCGACTGCGTCCCCTTCAGGTAATCAATGACTTTCATGGTTATTGTTATGTCTTTTGCTCAATGTGTTATAGCCAGAAATTCTGTGTTCGCGATGTGGTTCAATCTTTAGCTGCCAACGAGAAATGCTTTACGTGGTCGACCTGCTAGAAATAGCAAATAAATCTCAAACGAGATTGACACTTTAGATAATACCAAAGAGGGAACTGTGCTATTAAAAATCGAAAATTTCATGACATGCTTTTAATTACATCTGCTCGATCAGAATAGTCTTGGGACGAAACAGCAACAACGACAACTACAGGAACACTATATTTTCTCTCAAAGATCATCTCTATCGTAATTTTCCTCCGCTTCACATAAATACCGTATATATTATATACGAAACAATTCTTTTTATAATTCATATATAGTTCTCTTAGAAATGTGAACCCAGATTGAATGTTTTGAAATTCATGAAATACATTAGATTTAAATGGGATATCAATTTTTTATTCACATTAACACATCATACAACAAATAAGATCAAATATTTTTTCAAAGAGTGGAGGCGCAATGGCCCAGTGGTTAGGGCAGCGGACTCGCGGTCAGAGGATCGCGGTTTCGATTCCCAAACAGGGTGCGTTGTGTGTGTTTATTGAGCGAAAGCACCTAAAGCTCCACGAGGTTCCGGCAGGGGGTGGTGGCGACCCCTGTTGTACTCTTTCGCCCCGACTTTCTCTTACACTTTCTTCCTGTTTCCTGGGTAACGCTGCGATGGAGTGACGTCCAGTCCAGCTGGAGGGAACACATACGCCATAGACACCGGAAAACTATGCCCTTGAGCCTGGCTAGGCTGGAAAAGGGCGCATTAAAAATTTCTTCAAAGACCCGTAATTAACCAAATTATAATTGCTGTGATTGTTGTTTTCCCCACGTCAGCACTGTTGACCAAGGGCATTGCAGTCATGATCATATTGTATTTTTAGGACTGCATGTCCAATGTGTATATCGATTTTTAAGACGTAAGTGTTTTATATGAAAGGATTTGTCTAATATTTCTGAGATGGAGTAACCACCCAGAGGTTCATTCGTTTGTTTGTTACGATTCTGGTAAAATATCAGAGGGATTATAACGCCCTTTTTTAAAAATAAATATTGAAGGGGTATTTTTTAAAATATATCACGGGTTTTTCATTAATAATAACTTCTCACAAAGGTATAAGACCATAATTTTGGGTAGAGGTGAGTTAGTCGATTTGATTAGGGAATTACTTGGCTCTTAGTTTACATACCTTGAAAATTTCAAAGCAAGGCTCACATCAACGAGATTTGACCTTATAATATAGATTGATGCATCTAAATCATTTTTGTCCGACGCGCTCTAACGAGTCTGCCAGTCTACCGCCTTGCGCTTTTTTATTAGTAATAATTAACTGAATTACACTCTAGATCTAATAATAAAATCTCGACATCTGGAAAGTTCTGCTAAACGTAGCAAGTTTGAGTGATTCTTATTGTAACTGGACTATAAAAAATGTTTTGAAATACGCTTTATAAATCTGAAATGAGTTTAGTACTGAAACTACGTCAGTATTTATGGGTTAACATGGGATTACAACAGATCATTAGAGTTATTAGTATGTGACCTCAGCAGAACATTATAGATATTTGCAAGAGACTTCAGCAGCAACGTGAGAAGTTTACGCATGAAACGTAATTCGCCTCCTACCGTACGTTCTAATGAAATAATGTTTAGTGCATGAAAATCATCTGATACAAAATAATGTTGCTCTCTATACTTAAATATGTCCTCAATACATTACGCTTCTGTTCTATAGATCCTGTCAAGAAGCTACTATCCAAGAATAAAGCATAACTAAAATAAATTGATTTACTCTATTCACTATCTTTCTAACTACATATTGACTATTCTTTTAATAAATCTCTAAGTAAGAATTCCATATACTTCACATTCATGGAAATTCCAGGAAAATAGTTTGTAATAAGTATATTTCGTTCATCTGTATTTTATTTCTCCAACAGAATTGTTACCTATTCTTCATTTCAAGGAATATTAATAATACAGAAAACTTTATGCTTCAATTTCCTTAGATTTCACATATAAATTCAGTGAGATTTAATTTTATTTGCTATTTGCTGCAGTTAATTGATTACATTATAGTAATTAATTTTATGACAATTAATGGCTAGTTGTAGATGTTATTAATAAAGTTACTTATAAAATTAAGTTGTTCTCAAACATTTACTGCAGAAAATATATGGAGTTAAGTTTATAAGAGAACCATTATTTAAAACGATTAAAGTTTGTTAAGTAATAATGCTTTCAAATGTTGGCACAATGCCAGTATTATAATAAGAAGAATCGTTTCTACAATAGACACAAGGCCTGCAATTTTAAGGGAGTAGTTAAGTCGCTTACATCGACCACAGTACCCAAGTGTTACTTATTTTATCGACCCCGAAAAGAAGAATGGCATAGTCAACGCTGGCGGAATTTGAACTCACAACGTAAAGAGGGACAAAATGCCGCTGAAGATTTCGTCCGGCGTGCTAACGGTTCTACCAGTTTGCCACCTTATTTAATAAGTAATATTAATGGAAATTTGTTAGGATACAGATCTGTTTGAGATTAGTCTCTATACCTTCTACCGAGTCTAAGATAATTTGGAAATCTAAAATTAAGTAAATCTGTGATAACTGAATGCCTTAATATATTAATCTTCTTCAAACACCAAACAAAGTACAAACATCAATAAGAAAGTGACGGGGACTTTATAGGAAACGAGCAATTTAAGGATTGATGGTTTCTATATTTGTTACTAAAATAAGGATTCAGGTGAGATATTTAATGAGACAAGCAATTTCGGAATTTGTGTTATCGTTTTTAATAGAATACCAGCAATACAGTCTGTGTAATCCACGCTGGAAGCAAACGACAAATATATCATTTTAGCTTCAAATATTAGGTTATCATGAAACGATTAAATTTTCTAATGTAATCTTGAACGGATATATAATCTTTTAAAAGTCTTTATATTAATATAACATAGATACTATCTGTGAAACGTAGATTGTTATATTTATAACTGGAGTATTGAAATAACATTGAGTCTTTTATGCCAATAAATTCCTCTCTTCATAGAGATATTAAGTCTATTTTGTGACCATGAAAGCTACATAAGAGGAGAAAGCACTTCACAATATCGATCTTCTTATCACCTATACAAACTTTATGAAAGGTGCAACAGTAATAAAAAGCTGGTGCAAATTGACATCTTTTACAAACATATAACAAAATTCATTATATCTCGAGTCTTGTATGACAATCTAGCTGCTTGCAGCATTTCGAAGTGTTTGATATGTTGCAGGAAGATTGGTTTCCAAGCTGGATATTAATGAAGAATCGAAATAATGCGTTCGCAATTCAAGTTGTTTGTATAAAATGTGGGGAGCGGGGTTGAGTTTATTGAATGTATCTTAGTTTCGAAAAGTTCTAGTTTATATTTACTAGTCTTTGATGCCAATTCTTTGTAAGAAAAAAAAACATTTATTTTCCTTCACTTCAAAATTATCCACTGATGATAAATATAATGTCAAAGATTTTAGTCAATAGATAAATTAGAATTAATACATCTTCCAAATTATTGATTGAAAATGTGTGCATCTCTAGTCGTGAGAGTACTATTGTTTTGTGTTTTCGGTGTGTCGCAGCCATTTTCTAGTCTTAATCCTATAAAAACTGAACGCATACACCTATATAAACATTATTGATTTGATTCAATTGAGTTTATTGCTAATGTTTTGTAGAATACAATCGATTAAATCACCCGAAACACATTATAATTAAACATAACAGCTAAGTGTCCCGCAAATCACACCTTACCTTCTTAGAAAAAGTAGTGTGTATTAGAAATTGGCCCAAAGGGAACGAGGGTATGTTTTATTAAAGTCGTTGTTCATAAGTCTACTCTTACAAGGGTTAGCTGGCGCTAAATAACAACTTATACAATTTTATGCGTACTTTGAGAAATAATCTCGATGAGCGAAGAAGTAAACGAAGTCATTTTATGATACAAATTAGAAAGAAAGATACTACAGTTATTAACTGAAGGAAACTATAAAATGGCTAGATGGAAGACACAGAACAACAATAAATTAAGAGCTAAATGTTTTTCAAATAGTTTATTGAACAGATAAACGTTTTGGGGTAATAACGATAATTAAAGAGGTTATTATCTTCAATATGAGAATTATAGTGTACTCAAAGCATATGTAAAGCTAATACAACTATATTAGCTACTCAAAACATGTATTTGTATATTAAATGACAACACATAAATACACTCTTTCAATTTGGTTTTCTGTATTTCCAGACTCGAAACTGCGAATATTGCACGATTGAAGTCGAAAATTATCCGCACTTTTGCCACAACATATCTTTATTATTGTCACAGTGCCTTCTGCTCATACGTGCTTATAGCTGGTACTATTGTGGTCACGTGATCGAATTTTGAGCTTGATCGGGCCATTTTTCTTTCTGGCTTTACGGAGTATGTACGGCCGCTCCATTAGCAATGTGCACCTAAGAAGAACAAGGAGCAGTGATCTGATTTCTTTGGTCGAATGGTGTGTCAAGGGTTGAAATTCATCGGCGGCTTTTAGCACAATACGTGGACAGTGCCCTAGCGCGTAGAAATGTTTTAGTGAATTGAGAAGTTTAAATGTGGCCGGACAAACGTGACGCACGAAGAGGGAGCAGGACGCCCGTCAACCGCCATCGCTGATGAGAAGATTCGTCAGGCTCGAGAGATGGTAATAGTGAACCGGCTCGCCATTACCATCTCTCGGATCACTACTCTTTGTTTTTCTTTGTTGCACATCGTTAGTGGAGCTGCCATACTTACACCGTAACGCAGGAAAGAAAAATGGCACGATCAGGCTCAAACTTCGATCAAGTGACTACAATAGTACCAAATATAAGCACTTATGCGCAGAAGGCAGTTGACAATAATAAAGATATATAATGGCGAAACTGCGGATAATTTTTTACTTTTCTCTTCCTAGATAGGAAATGTTTGCCAGCAGCAGAAGGGTTGTCTGTGTGTTTCATATCATAAAACAAGTATTTCCAAATAACACCAGTTCACAAAGCTATAAAGAGAAAATGTGAGCCATATGTTTCAATAGTTCTGATATCAGTCCTTCAGTATGAACAACTCGATAAGAAAAGAATTTTTCAGCTAGCCTGATTTAGGGTATAGAAATCGTGGTTTTGGTCAACAACTGATAAGGAATTGAATATGTCTGTATCTATTGTGTGTGTATGTTTTTCTCGTTTTCTGTATATTTGTTGTCGTTCTTTTGTGTCACAATTTTATAGATATAGATATAATCAATGTATTAGATGTTGACAAGTGTTTCAATCATCCAGTTACTTTTCTATACGTAAAAACGGGCCATAATTTGAAACGTTTGTCTTTAGGTTAATCAGAACAATGTGGTAATATCTCGTGAGGTTCATGAAGATTATAACTTAGAACATAAGATTCCGTTCCAGTTATTGTAATTTCAGGAGATATTATGATATTGCTAAGGTTTGTATGGCTTGTTGCGGTTTGCTTGTTTTGCAAATGCTTTACGGCAAAAAACAGACCACTCTGGAAAACCACCATCCATGAGGGAACGGCGAATTTCGAGTCGAAAAGGTCTGCAGAGCTGGAGGGGAAAAGACGACGACGGAAGGAGCGCCAACAACAATCACGTGCGACTCTCCCTTCCGGCACTAGATGTCCGCACTGTGACCGATCATTTCAAGCAAGAATTGGTCTTATCAGTCACCTGCGGACTCACCAATAAATTTGCGCGAATACCATCATCCTCGACCTTGAGGGATTGCCATAGTTGTATCTAATCGAGGGAGTTTCGTTACCCTTATTTCTTAAAATGTTTTTTTCATGGAAATAATTTTTTTAGAAACATATTCCCAGCAATGTAACCTGCATATGTTATTTTCTTATATCATTTTCTTCGGCATATTTTTAATATTTCTTATATCTAAGCCAGATTTTTATGATAATTTAATTTCGTAAACAATTATCAACGCAGAAATATCTTATAAAATATTGAATATTGAATTCTTGATTATTCAGCACTAGATAACTGTAGAGAAATGAATTGTTGTAGAGAGTTGACTCGAGCTATGTATAATTTAGTGATCCCAGTAGATTATAAAATAAAAACTCTGATCAGAAGTTTTTCGTATTATTCCTTTTAATGGTTTCCATTTTTAAAGGAAGTGTGTGTTTATATGTGAGGGAATGAGATGTGTGTGTGGTGTGTGTGTGTGTGTGTGTGTGTGTGTGTGTGTGTGTGTTAACACTAATATATAGTGATACGAATACATAACATTGATGTTATCCACAAACAGTGTAGTTCAAAATGTGTGTTACTTCATTGCTGGTTGAAGCTCCACAACTTGTGCAAGGATTTGGGCTCTTTTTTGTTATACCAATGTATGTTGACACAGACTTGCGGTCGACAAATTGACAGCGCGTTTGATTAGAACTTTGTCTTATCGGTTTCGGATGGATGAGAGGCAAAATTTACCACAGTAGATTTGAATTCAGAATGTAAAAAGTCAGGAAGTATTTTATTTGACGCTCCAACGATTCCCCAATCTTATTGACATTTTATCCTACGCTCTAACAATTCTGCACATCTACTATATTTTAGCCAGAATATAAATGAGATAATACTCCCCTGCCATTTATATCCAATTGCTAACCTTAAAGTTTAAAAGATGGTGACACCTATTGACTATTTTACATCATCTCTTGCAGCTTAATTTGAATGATGCTGTAGGTCATGACATTCAACTACACAATTACCTCTTGTTAGGTGATACGTATTATTTGAACTAAATGCGATATGTGAAACGAGGTAAATTATGGGAGAAATTGGTTATTGGAAGTCGAAGCTTTCGTTGTATTCGATGGTACGAGCCACAATGATTATCACAGAATCTGACAAAAATCTGTCCCACCTCGTTCATATTTATGCTATATGAAAATCCATTTTTGGTCTTCAATTTTGTATTTTTTTAAATGTAATCCTCGTTTCCATGAATCTTTCCACAACTGGATTACATTAATTATCAGCATCTGCTTGTTATTCATTGTCACACGAAATTATCTCTTTGATTTCGGTAATCAATCATTGTTCTCATTTCTTCGTAATATAACTATTGCACAGAATGTTTATTTACAATTCACCACAGAATTTTTAAAAAGAAACAGGAATAACTTGATTTTAGCAAAGTTATCTCTGACCAACGATAAAAAAAGGAAAAGTAATGGTAATTTTGATAAAGAGGTCCCTCATTTCCTAGATGACAGAATGATAACGATTGGAATGTCATTTAACATAAATGCTGGAATTGTGTTGACCTGATGTTAAAGAGCAAAAGTGTCAAAGCATTTTAACCCAGTGTCTTTCTGTGCAAGTCGACACCACTCTATATTTTACCTATACCTTTTCTCTCAGATCATCTTTCTTTCTTTACCATTTATACTGTTCAATCCGCTCTTTCCACAGTCTTTTATGCAGTTGTATTTCACTTCAATAATTTTCTTACACTAACACCTTTTATCACCTCAGTGTATCTTCCAGACGTTCCTCACTCACGTTCATACATACTTTTCATTAACCTGTGTCACACAGTTTTCAAAATATTCATCTTTAGATATATGTATATTGTCACCATCATATTCTATTCAATCCCTTTCACCTGCATATCTAGCCTCTTGTATATATTTCATTCGGTTATCCTCGCCGCAATATCCTTTAAACGATTTCAATTTCTATTCAGAATTGTCGTCTCACATTTCACATCTTCCATCATACATTCTCTCTCTCTCTCTCTCTCTCTCTCTCTCTCTCTGGAAGGGATAGGAGGATGACGGAGGAAGATTATATATCGAGAAAGAGAAAGAGTAAGATAGATAGAGAGATAGACAGACAGTCCGACAGACTGATATATAAATAGATAGATAGATAGATAGATAGATAGATAGATAGATAGATAGATAGATAGATAGATAGATAGATAGATAGATAGATATAATTGTAAATCATTCTCTCATGTATTTCAGTTAAATTAAAATGTCTTTTACATGTTTCTTTTTTTTTTTTTTTTCAGTATCGCATATTTCCATCTCAGATATTTCAAATTTTTATAATTAACAAACTTGGCTGATACTACAGCAATATATTAAATCTGCTACCAGTTCCAGAATATATTCCTCTTGTCGTGCTTCATTACACCACACATTATGTCTCTAATTACTCTAATTACACCTTTTCTTCTAAGATAAAGGACAGGAAATATTTTAAATGATACAGTATGTTACATCCTTACTCCAAACGAATGTACACCACAGGTATCGATCAGACTTGCTGGTTTGTTCATCATTATATCAAAGTATTGAGAAATTTAGATTGCAGTATACCTACATGAAGCATTTCTTATAGCAGGAATAGTGAGCTATGCTCAAATTTTATGAAATGGGTAAAGTTGATTCAGCCAACCTCAAACCTTTACTGCTAAATGGTTTTTCGATTCCAGATAAATGAAAGCGAATGAAAGCGAATCGGAAGAATAAACAGGTTGAGACAGAAAGTGATAACATACAATTAAGTAACGAACTCTGCATTCCACCGTATGTTCCATTGAAACCACCCCCGAAATTCTTTTTAGAAAATAAAGAAAAACATATCAGCAGATCCTTAGTATATTTAAAAGATCGATAGACAATTCCACTTGATACTTTATGGTATATAGTTCTTGTCAGATTGAGTTCTAATCTCAACAGGTGTCTTTACCATTATTATTTCCACAGTCGATAGAATAGAAAGCAATAAGGTATTCGAAAGAAAGAATCGATTCCAAATTGGTTTTGTGCCATTATATTTTCCTGAGTATGCATGTACTTTTACATTCGTGCATTCATATTCTTAAGTTCTTTTCGCTTGTTTTCAATGAACATGCTTTGTAACAAAAGAAAAAAAACTTTGCCTTTCACGAAAGAAGGCACGCATACGCACACACGCGGATACACACACTCAATGATTTTTTTTTTTTAATATATAAAGTTGGGTTAAGTTTCATGCTGATCTTTACCAAGATATTGCATAGCTTTACATTCTGTTCTATGCATTATATTTGAAAATATCATTTTAATTGTCTTCTGCTTCTCTGAGCTGCCCTCGGGGGCACTCTTTTAAAAGGCTTTTGTGTACTATATTAATGATACTACTCTTGTTTCAGTGGAGAAGAAAAACTAGTTTTATCTCATCTGGCACTTTGCCATAAAATATCTCTACATATACTTCCTAACGTTTTGAAATATAATTTCATAATAAGCTACGATCAATTCTAGCCATTTTCAAAAATACTAAAATTGGTATCGATAGAGTGAATGACTTGTATTTGGTAATTACTTTCCTAATACTAGTGAGAAGAATATTGGAATACTGTTATGCCTGCAAACATTATAGTTTTAAAATATGGGACGTAAGCTGTAGGTGAAAAAACGATTTTCATAATGTAGTCGTTATTTGCAGTTTTGCAGCATTATAGTAAGTTAATATCAGCTACTCTGTAGTAAACATTGCTATTTTGTATTTCATATTTGTTGTGTATTTTTATTACATGTAGTATTTTTTTTTCTATTTGAAACACTTAAAATTCTACATCCTGAAATATACTGGTATTGCTGAAAATCCAATACTTTTTACTTGGAGTTGAGTTATTGATAACAGGGGAATGGTAATTCCTTAACAGATTTAAAGTTGATTGAAAGTTATATATATCTAAACTTCGGCTTAATAATTTTTCCGATCGAGAAGGATATTTTCTTGCGACTTCATAGCCTACTTTCGTCCGATGTCATTTGAATATCTTGCAAAATTTTCTTGACAGACAAAGCTTATGTATAGAGAATTACGTTGTCAAAATTGAAACTAAGTGGGAATCAGTCACACTGATATGTAACATTGTATACAAATCAGGATGAACGGATGTATTCCATAAGGAAAGGATGCAACATGTTTGGGAAAAGGCAGATTAAATATATCGAGCATGTCTTAATTTTGTAAATCTGTATGAAAAGCTGAGAAATATGAAAGGAGGTTCCTGTGGATACATTCTTCTTTCGGGGGCACGATACTTTAGTTATATGAAACCGTAACACACAAACACACACACACACAAACACATCTTTTACCTGCTCAGCCACAATATACTGTGTATGCAACGTGCAGGAAAAGGTGCGAAAGCAAATTCTGACGGTAGAGTCGAGAACAAATCTATTATTATGTAGACACATTTAGTCAATCCTACAACAGTATTAAAATGTGAATCATCTTTGTACTAAATTCCATAATGTGTCAGCTGACCATAAGTCTCAATTGATACATTGGCACACAACAACAATATTCTGAATTTAACGCCTATCATGTCACAAGATAAAGCAAAGCTTACGATACATGTGTCATACACATATAAACAGTTCTACGTGATGCGGACAAACAACTACATTACGTTGTAGGTTTATACATTTTCATTACTGCCCTCACATTTTATATGTTTGAATTAATAATATGGCTAAATTTGAGGACCTTTTACTTACAAATATATTATTGTCCTCAGCCCATCAGTTGAGTCCAATTCCTGCCTCAGGTGTGCAACATCGCTGGGGTTTGGTATTTTCTGGGAGACTTTCGTAGCGTCTGCGTAACTAGCAAGAGTGGCTATCCAAGCAATTGAGGGCATATCTGAGAGTGCTAATATGAAACGCAGTGATCCCAAGAGAGTGCCCTATGGAACACCGCTCACTATTTTTTTCTTTTCCATTGGACACTACTTCCTGACTTCTAAGTTTCAGAAAGTAATGTAACCACTCTCCAAGTTTTCAAGATATGCCAATATCACGCAGTTTGTGGGATATCATACTATGATCCACTTCACCAAAAGCTTATGCAAGTCAAGGTATATTACGTCCCCATCTGAGTTGTGGAGTAACTGTCTCAACACGCAGCTCCTATCTGGTCGAAAGCCATGCAAGTGGTTTTCTTCAAGGAATGCAATTAGATCCCTCTGACTATCCGTTCCATGATTTTGTTGATGTGCGAAGTCAGAGAGATAGGCCAACAATTTTTGCCATATGCTCTGCTTCCTCCTTTATGGATTGGGCATATTATTCCCTCCTTCAGTTTGCTTGGCAGCCTCTCATTTGCAAGAAAGCTCTGGAAGAGATTCTGTAGAGGTTTCGCCAGGGCACGCTGACACAATTTGCGGAATATTGCTGGGAAACCATCAGGACCAGCTGTTGAGTTTGCATCCACCTCATCTATGGCTAGTAATATATATTCTTTGCTAATATCGATGTATTCCATCGTAACTGCCTCACTGCTTATAGGTGAGGCGGCAAAGATATCCACTGGTTCGTTCACTTGTCTGTGTTCCAACGTGGTGGAACTGGTCATGGTTAGACAATCTGTGGGGGACCCATCCTTTTGGAAGAAGGGTCCTATTTTGCAGCATACTGAGCCTGTTTGTTTGACATAATGAAATAGGGTTTGACTTAATCTTATTTTTTATAACCCAAGCTTCATTGTCTGCTCTCTCCCACACGTAGGACTGTTGCAAGCTTTTTTCAATCTCCATAAGTGTTGTTTTTAGGCGAGTCCGTTCACTAATGCTTGTTGAAGCGAATTGCAACTTTTATCCGTCGTCTCATGAGGATCTTCCCCTCCCTTGGAATCTTGTTCCTTTTTGTGTTGGCCTTGTGTTCTGGGACATATTTCTGGCATACAGTTTGCATAACAGACATGAACTATTCTAGTTTTATGCCTATGTCTGGTGTGGAGAAACATTTCGGCCAGTCTTGCTTGAGGAACTCTTTTTGGATCGATTTCCAGTCAAGTTTGTGGAAGTTCAGATTGGAGGGAGAGATTTTTAGTGCTTCCTTTAGTCTGTATGTCTCTGGCTACTTTTGGTCCATACATAGACAGCTCTATTATGTTGTGATCCGAAACTAATTTTGGCGTCACTGTCACATCATCAACGATGTCCATCATGTTTGTGAAGCAGAGATCTAAAATGTTATTCGCCCTAGTTGGTCTGAGTACAACATGATCCATGCATAGGGCATTGGTGAGGTTGAGCAGGGACTCCACCTGTGCTTGTTTGCAATGAGTCACTCCTGAGAGCATGAGGTATTCGGGCCTTTTGACATTGGGGAATTTGAAATCACCTATGAGAAATACGCTCACATGGTGTTCCAGTTTCCTGAGGATTTCTTTAATTCTTATGAGGCATTCTTCAAACTTGCCTATGTGGTTTGATGCATCCGGTGGGCGATATGTATTGCATATGAGTATATTGTATTGTCTTATGTGTACAATTAGAAAGCCACATACTGAATTTGAGTATGACAGTAAGACCTGTGGTGTGAGGTCTTCACGGATGTACACAGCAACACAACCATAAATCCTTTCCCTTCTGTTTGTTCGCAATATGGTATATTTTTGTACGTATACTTCTGCATCCTCTATATCAGGGCTCAGATAAGTTTCGACGAGTGCTATGCATAGGGCTTGATTTCATGCAGCAAAATCTCTCAGGTAAAAAATGTTGCTTTTGTTGTTGTGATGCAACAGGCCGCCATTATTTAGTAGAAATATTGGCGTGATGACTGTGCAGGCGTTAGGGAGGCCATCCCGTGTCTTTTGATTGTAGTGGTCTTGCGCACTGGTGGGCAAAGTTCCTTATTTGTGTTTGATATAGCCAGATCAGCTGCTGCACAATCTTTTGCGCAATGCACAAAAATACTTTTACTCACCTGCTGCCTTGCACATAACATCTGAAGAGCAAACTGCATTTATATGTTTTTTCTTTGGAGGCGATTAGTGTCTTTCCTCAGGAAAGTATTTCTCCTTAAGGCCCCTGTAGTTTTTTCGGGATCTGAGGTGAACGTACCGGTAACTTGTACCGTTTTCTCCCTGCGGGTATGATTTGCAGGTTCTTGAGTTCACTGCGAATTTCTTCTCTCCTCTAGGGTTCCGGTTTCCACTTGAGCCGCCATATCTGAGTTTTCTGATTTTTGTTTGGAGGTTTGATGTTTCGGTTTTAGTTTTTTCAATTTTCCTTTTCCGTTTTCCCCCTTCCTTCTTTGTGTTTGTGCTCGTGTTCTTTCCTTCCTTTTCTGGTGGTAGCGCTTGCATTCTTCTGGTTGTGCAATGGGGTGAGGATTCCGTTCCTTTGTAAGCCCACTGGCACAGAGGGACTTCTGGTTGTTGCTTCCTTAGCTTCCCTATCCTTATTAGCCTAGCTGTTCACAGGGGTTGGGGATCCAGTCATTGAAGGAACCACTAGATCAAAGAGACTTCTGGTTTTTGCTTCGTTTTTCTTATCCTTCTCAGCCTTGCCACAGTAGTTTTCCATGATGACATCAAGTGTGTTAATGTGTTCTCTAATAAGGGCATAGGATCGGATGAACTCATTTTTCTTCCGCTATATCTGCTCAAAGACTCTACAGAAGCCATTATTCTTCAGTGCAGCAGTGATGATGCTGTTTGACGGATTGCTGCTAGCAATCGTCCATGCTCGCAACAGAAGTTTCACTTCTTTGCTCTCCCACTTTCGTGCCATTTTACTTTCTAAGCCCAGAGAGGGAGGAAAGGATAGAGAGGGAGTGAGAGACAGGGGGAGGTAGAGAGGAAGAAAGACAGTGGGAGGGAGAGGAAGAAAGACAGTGGGAGAGTAAGAAAGACAGTGGGAGGGAGAGGGTAAGAGTGAGGGAGATATGAAGGAAAGCGAGAGGGTGATACGAAGAAAGAGAAAGGGGGTATAGAGCGATAGCGAGACAGAGGGAAGGAGAGAAGGGGAAGAGAAAGAGACGCAGAGTGAGGGAGAGAGAGGAGGGAATGAAGGATGTGAGAGAAAGGAAGAGACGTTGTAAGAAAAGAAGTGAGAAAAGGAGGAATATATGAAAGAGAGGGAGAGGAGAGAAAAAGTGGGAGGTATAAAACAGAGAGGGAGATGTAGTAAGGGACAAAGGGAATGAGAGGGACGTGGGAAAAGGCAGAAGATATGAAAGGGATGGAGTGAGAAATGAGGGGGAGAGATGAGAAAAAGAGGAAGATATGGAAAAGAGAGGGAGAGAGGTAGGTGTAAAGAGAGACAAAGGGAGGGAGGGAGGGAGGGAGGGAGAGGGAGAGAAGCGGGGAAAAGGAGGAAGATACGAGAGAAGAGAGAGAGGATGAGGAAGGTATGAAAGAGAGAGTGGAGGAGCAGATAACGAAGATATGAAAGAAAGAGATAAACAAAATGTATACATCGAAAGAGCTGTTGTAAGAAAATATAAAGTGAAAAAACGATAGTGAAAAGAAAGAGGTTTCGTAACGAATTCGCTACGGTAAATATATTATTCAAATAGAATGTAAAGAGGTCGTTCTAAGAAAAAGTTAAATGAAAAACGATACTGATAAATAGAAAAGCTTTCGTAAAGTATTCGCTACCGTAAATTTTCAAATAGAATGTAAACAAACAACAATACGTCTCAACTCAAATTTTCATGTGGTATTACGAAAGATAAAACAAAATAAACAAAATGAGTAGGCTACTTATTCCCAAGAGAAAAAATTCCAATTCTTGTTCTTGTACGAAGTAGTTCTGTTTCAAAGAAAAATTGTATTACACGCGGCTTTGGTCGGCCCTAGGCTAGGCTATAGTTGTCGAAGGTGCCACGCAGTGGGGCTGAACCCGGAACGATGTGGTAGGTAAACAAGCTACTCACTACACAGCCACTTCTGCGTCTATATATATCAGTTGAATAAAGTCAAAGCATGGTCTGGTTTTCACGTTTTTTTTTTTTATTATGGTATTTCAAAGACATAAATTACCGCTTTCATACGTTCGTAGTAGTCATCAGATTTGAAAATGTATTTACCTGACAGTTGACTTCTTGACTACACTAGTAAAATGCCTGACTTCTTACTTTTTGTACCTCTCAGGAGGTTCCAAGAAGCCGAAGTTTTGGAATACGGTTTTGACCAATCCGCACGCAGCTTAAACGTCACGGTTTGCCGGACAAACCGATATTTCTGGCATAGATCCCGCCTTTATGTTCACCAATTAGCTTGCGATTTACACGTAATGGTTATATGAGTGAGCAAACTTAGTTGGGTTCGATCATCTTTATTTCAATTGGTGGGAGTCATCTGTAATCTGTTAATATTCATATGTTATAGATATTTTTTAATCCACATCATTGACAGGTTACTATATTATTGTCGTTATTTCCGTTCAGAATAGGATTGAACATTTTAATAAATCGATTTTCTGTTAACTTTCTCCTAACCTCCCTCGTGTCATGTAGTTTGTGGAAACGAAAAATTAGAAATATTTATGGAATTTGGTGAACATTAGTGTTCCGGATTTGTTGTCTGTGGGCTGGTGAGCGTTCCGATAATACATTCTCTGTCTCGATAATATATAACTCCTCGCAATTCGGGCATTTAATGCAGTGGAACATATTTCTGCTTTTGCAGTTCATATCTGTATTTGGGAAAATCTGTCCATTTTCAATTTTTCCCAAATGGATCTACGAGTATGCATGTATTGCTACGTTCCACATCTGTTATCATTACGCTTGGATACTGTGAATGTTTTATCCTGTTGAATTTTGCCTTTGCTAATAGTTTCTTTAGATGATGTAGTTGCTTTTTGATTAAGATAAGTGTTTGATCAGTTACCGTTTTTTAAAAATTTTACACTGCATTTCATGATTGGAAAATTTGTTTCCATAATGTTAAAAATGTTTTAGCGATGCAAGAAACGGTATTGTGTTCTGTTACTGGGTTCGTCTTTCTCATGTTGCCTTAAGTTGTTCTGTAGGTATTTCTTTTGGTCGTTGTATGCTATTTTCTATAATATTTCTGCTATTTATATATGATACATATGTATGTATGTATGTATGTATGTATGTATATATATGTATATGTATATACATATATATATGTGTGTGTGTTTGTATGTATGTATGTATGTATGTATATACATCACTGAAGTGATTGAGGGCACTAGTCAGCACCAGTATTGCTTGGAATAAGAGTTAAAACAACTCATAGCACAAGAAGTACCTTATTTTAATGACTCACAGGAGAGGCAAGCTCCCTCGGCGCCAAGAAATAGCCAGATATCACAGCGATTTCGCATTTATATTAATACTCTTCAATGACTGTCACCTAGCGCCTTGGGTTAAACTCAAGTCTTAGAAATCATACGTTGATTTCCTAAACGGTATAAGTGAAAATTATGAATAATATGGGTGACGTGTTCGCAATTTTACAGCGAAATGTAAGAAATATATACGTCACTGAAGTGTCTGCGGGCAATAGTCACCACCATTGTTGTTAGAAATAAGAGTTAAAACAACTCATAGCCACAAGAAGCGCATTATCTTAATTACTGACAAGGGAGGTAACCTCCTTCAGCGCTTAGAAATAAACAGTTCACAGTGATTTCGTATTTATACATAAGCTGCTTCTTGTGTCTATGGGGCTGTCTTAACTTTTATTTCTACCAATACTGGTGCTGACTAGAATCCTCAGTCAATTTAGCGATGTATATCTTTCTGCTTTTCATTGTAAAACTGCGAACAAGCCACTCTTATCATATATATACACACACACACACACACACACACACACACACACACATATATATATATCTCTTATTATAAAAGGCAGATTTTATCTGCCTCCCTTTGGGAGTTATACAAATCTACAATATAGGATTTCTTCAATTACAATTTACCTAGCAGTTTTAAGAGTACAATGCATCGCGTCATGCCAGGTCCAGTTTTTAAAATTTAAACTCCAATTAAGCAAAATTTACAGAAAACTCACATTCTGGTGTGTGTGTCAAATGCTTTTCTTAGTCTGGTTTACACCACACGCAAACGCACACACACAGTGGGCAAGGAATAAAATGAAAGTAATTCACTTACTGTAGTGAGTGATTCTTTCACTCTGCCTCCCACTTCCTCTTTACACACATAGAAAAAACTTTTATTTTTTTACATAAGTAATGAGAGCGAAAGAGACTAAGAGAAAGCGATTGTATGACGAGGGAAGTTTCTTTGAAGTTACCGTGCATGGGACTCATTGATGTACATGTGTGTGTGTGTGTGTTTGATGGAGTGTGGGAGACAGACAGTATGTTGTGTAAGTGAAGTGCTTCTGTTAGTGTGTGTGAAGAGACAGAGAGAGTAATGTGTGAAAGAGAGAGATAACTGAAATTTTTTACTCGGTTTATGTGTATATGTATGTATGCATGTATGTGTGTGTGTGTGTGTGTGTGTATGTATGTGTGTGTGTATGTATGTATTTATATATAAAAGAAAGGTTGTGTGTCTGTCTACTCCGATTTAGATTCCTAACTACTCCCACATTTTGCGATGCAGTTTAACCAAAACCGGGTATCTTATAGTCGTGATTCCTATCGAGCCCTTCTGGGTATTAGCGCGCGTCTACGATGAGTCTATGATTTTACAAATAATTTACCATCATTTTTTTCCATTTTAATGCATATTTTAAAAAATAAACGGAAGTAACTCTCAAACTTCACAAATATGCGTGCTCATATGCGACGTAATATCACATCACCAGCATTTCCTCACACTCTCCTTGCACTTGGCGAAGGCAAAATACCAGGGGATGAAAATGGTAATATTGCCATCGATTCCATTTGTACCATTGTTAAGACGCCTTCTGATCTCAGAGATGCAGTGTTCCCAGATTTACAAGCTAATTATCAGAATATGGATTGGATTGGCAAAAAGGCTATACTGGCCCCGAGGAATAAAACTGTTCACCATATTAATGATGAAATGCTAAAACTCATTCCTGGGGAAGTCGATGTATATCAGTCTATCGATACAACTCCTGACCCAGAGGACGTCATCAACTATCCAATAGAGGTACTCAATTCCTTTGAGCACCCCGGACTACCACCACACTTTCTCAAACTTAAAGTTAGTGCCCCTATAATGCTCATCAGAAATTTGGTTCCCCCAAAACAATGCAATGGCACACGTTTGGCGTTAAGTCCTTATCTCCCACCGTAAGCTTATTTCAATATTTGCCTGAATAATCATCATAATTCAGTGCAATCATTAACAGTACTTTCAAGCAATTCAGCCCCGAGCAACGCCGGGCAATTCTGCTAGTCTTATTATAAAAGGCAGATTTTATCTGCCTCCCTTTGGGAGTTATACAAATCTACAATATAGGATTTCTTCAATTACAATTTACCTAGCATTTTTAAGAGTAGAATGCATCGCGTCATGCCAGGTCCAGTTTTTAAAATTTAAACTCCAATTAAGCAAAATTTACAGAAAACTCACATTCTGGTGTGTGTGTCAAATGCTTTTCTTAGTCTGGTTTACACCACACGCAAACGCACACACACAGTGTGCAACGAATAAAATGAAAGTAAATAGCGACAGAGTAATTTGAGGAAGACTAAACTGAAAGTATTTAAACCACTACTCAAAAAATAAAAAAACACAGCAAACAGAAACAAATAAATACATAACCATTTACTCCTCACACAATTTCTTCAATTACAATTTACCTAAGATTTTTCAGAGTACTTCAGTGGGTGATGCCATAAAAAATTTCTTTCAATTTTACCACCAATTAAGACAAAATTCGAGAAAACTCAATATTTTAACATATCACTCCGAAAGCATTGATGTACATGTGTGCGTACGTGAGTGTGTGTGTGTCATTCCTCACACACACGCATACACATACAACTACATACACATACAACTACATACAAACACGTGTGTGTTTGTTATTAGTAAAAAAGGCGCCAAAACTCAACTCACTTATCATTCCAACACATTTGCAAAGACACACGGACGGACAGAAAAGGTAAATTGGTTTTTATTTTACTCTGTATATATTTTATTATATAATATTATATATAGATATATGTATATATAATTGCAGTATGAAACAGTGTTTATGTATAAACAGACGACACTTATATATAGTTACCAAGCCGCCCGAATTTACCTATTCATATTTAAATGAGAATATCAGAGCAAATCTCTTCAGTACATTCGTGAAAACACGTATTATACTTCGTAAACACTTCAACTACAGTTTTGTACAACAATCGAAGTGTAATTTTAATTCCGTGAATTATGAGAGATTTTTTTCCGAAATTTGTTCCTATTGTGTTTTCAAAATTTGTAATTCTGACAAAAAATGGATACGAATTTCATTATATCAAGCAGCGAGTCAGAATTCGAAGGATTTTCTACTGAAGACCTTCATAAATCTAACTCTATGACTGAAAAAAAAAAGCATCTTTATATAAGAGTGAAGTTGTGTGTCTGTCTCCTACGATTTAGATTCCTAACTACTCCCACATTTTGCGGTGCAGTTTAACCAAAAGCGGGTATCTTATAGTCGTGATTCATATCGAGCCCTTCTGGTATTAGCGTGCGTCTACGATGAGTCTACGATTTAAAAAAAATTTACCATCATATTTTTCCATTTTAATGCATTTTTTTCGCTTTTATATAAGGGAAGTAACTCTCTAAAAATATCTACGATGTGTCAACGATTTAAAAAAAATTTACCTTAATTTTTTTTCAATTTTTAATGCATTTTTTTGCTATTTTTTGGCTATAACTCTCTAAAAATGCTTATATATTTATTTCCCTTACAACCCGAGCAACGCCGGGCGATACTGCTAGTATATATATATATATATATATATATATATATAATATATTTGTAAGTATGTATTTGTATGTATGTATGTATGCATGTATGTATATACGTGCATAGGAACTACAGTCGCCATTCGCAAGCGTATATGGATAGGTAGTAGCATATGTAATGCTTTCGATAATTCTTTTAAGTGCCGTAATTCTCCGCAATGAAAATAATAATAATAGGTAGGGGAAGCTTGGGAGAGTCTTAGCCACACGAAGAGTTGAGCCATAACAATTTTCTCTAAATCTATAAATTATAAAAAGTAATTACTGCCACGTATTGGAAGCACTTCTGATCTAATACATTTAACAAGTGTAAGTAGTTTATACAGCTATATATTGAAAAAATCTATTTTTACATCAATAAGTAATAGTTGGGCTTGAAGGTAAGCATGTTCATATTTCTCTAGTAGTATGTAGCATTCTGATTGAATGCATTTTGTCATATACCTTTATCGATTCTCTATCACTGTTATTGTTTAAAAAAATCCGTGTCACTAACGCTACAGTTACAATGATACATGAAGTTAAGATGGGGATAGTTGGGACAGCTATGTATGGGAGAGTTGAGCAGTTACTAAACTCTCCTTTTATTAATGCGTATTGAAAAAACAATTTTAACCTGTTAATTTTATTACTTCCTGTGCTAATTACCAAAAACTCTGCGTTTGCTTTCGAGTTTAAGTGTGTTGAAGCTAAGCTGCACAGGGCTTCAATTCAAAATAAGGGATTAAATTTTGATCTACCTGCCTTCATACTGGCTAAAATTTGCACATGTATTGACTTTTTCAGATGCCTCGGAAATATATCCCGACGACCAATCGTGCGGCCGCAGAGGATGATTTAGTAGGGCCAGAGATCGCGTCAGAGAAGGATGCAGTATTCGTAGTGCTGCTAAAGATTCTAATATAGCAAGAATGACACTAAAAAACATATATAGAAAAATGCAATGAACAAAATGATGGGCAAAACGAAGTGTTTGGGTACAATATTTGCAAGATAAAAGATATGGCATTTTCATCAGAGATGGAAGCTGGGTTATCGACTCACACAAAGACTTTAGCCGAGCAGTTCCACGGACTCACACGAAATAAATTCCGTGAGTTGATAGTGGAATATGCATTAAGAAAAAATGTTACGGTCCCTGATTCTTGGTAACAAAACAGAATGACTGGCGACCATTTTTGGATATCCTTTGAAGAAAGAAACCATCTAGCAATTCGAACACCAGAGGCTACATCTCTTATTAGAGTAAGTGTGTTCAATCGCTACAACGTTGGCAAGAGTGTTACGGACCTGCACAAGTTTGAATGCCTCGACATTTATAAAGCAGATGAAACCGGGTGCGCAACTATGCAGCAACCTGAAAATGTCATCTCTGTACAGGAAGTAAAAGAAGTAGGATCTATAACTTCTGGTGAGAGAGGAGAACTTTAACAGTTGTGTATGCAGTTAATGCAGTAGGAAGTGCTGTTCTATCACTGCTAATCTTCCCACGATAAAACTATAGGGATTATATTATCAAAAGTGGTCCTGCAAGCTGTATCGGAGGAGCCAATTCCAGTAGATGGATTAATGAAGATATGTTTGTGACTTATTTAAAATACTTTATAGCCTACCTCAGGGACAGCAAAGAGAAAAAAGTGTTGTTAATTTTGGACAATCATGAAACGCATTTGTCTTTTGCAGTTATTGGCTTGGCCAAAAAAAATGGGGTGACATTAACAATCCCACCTCACACAAAGCACAACCATTGGACGGCATACAGTGTTGCGGTTGATAACGGGAAGAGGTCCCAACCCGGAAGGTCGATTACAATATATGACATTTCTGAGTTTGTTTCACATGCTCAGATACATGTTCTTACCACTCCAAACGCTATGTCTGGGTTTCAACGAACGGGAATTTATCCCTTTAACCAGAGTTAGCACTTACAGTAGTCTTCTAGCATCATCTGAAAACCAAACAGATGTTCTCCAATCAAGTTTTAAAGAAACACCAGTTTCTTATTCAATGACAGAGTCACCCAACATTTCACAGGAACCATCAACTTCTACCGAAACTGCTACTCCGAATGTTAAACGAAGTGGAGTTCTCAACTCTTCAAAATAGAGCACAAATCATTTATATGTAGTTATGTAAATGTTTCATCTTAGCGTACCATCAAATAAAATATCACTTATCCAAACTCATGCTATGTCCCAACTCTTCCCTATACATGGCCCAACTCTCATCATCCCCTGGGAGAGTTGGGTCAAATCACTACCCTTTGAAAAGCATGCTGCATCAGTTTACATTCATTTGAAACTATATCCCTGGCATATATAAGTTACACGTTTATAAATGTTACAAGCTGGTAAAGAATTCTATCTTATGCACAGAGATTCTGTATCATATTGATATGTAAAAAATGACCCAGATCTTTCCGTACACTCAAAATCCTCCAAAACACGACACCGCGGAGCATCCAGGAAATCACAGTTTGAGAAAGGAAAGGCAGCACAAACATACAGGTAATATGCATTTCATCCGAATAAACTGATAAACGCCCGGTTCAGGAATCGACTATATGACCAGACACACTATATATACAAACATATAGGCATATTTTATATACGATGAGATGCTGAAAAGTTCCTGGCTTTCGGTAAAATAAATTATAGAAAGTTCGATTACTTATGATTTTATTCAACATATTCCCCTGTCAGATTTACGCACTTATTGCAGTGGTCATTCAGTTTTTCTAAGCCCTGTAAAAGAGCTCGGAAGGATGAGACTTCAGCCTGGCTTTTACGATACCCTTAAAGCCTCGTGTATATATGTCTGTGTGTGTGTGTGTGTGTGTGTGTGTGGTGTGTGTGTGTGTGTGTGTGTGTGTGATTATCCGTTTAACATTAACTGCTGAAAAAAATACTGAGTACAACACTAGAGTTTGGCTACTCTAAGTTCCACCTGTACGGAGGCTGAATCTTCGGGTACGTTAGGGCAGCTGGGTTTTTGCAGTTATTTGTGAATATACAATTGAAATGCATTATGATAGGCGTATACTGATGGAATCATATACGTACAATTTTTGCATCTTAGTATCAAAAGTACATGAAGCAGTTTACGAAACAACTATCACCTTATGGAAGTCATATGGAAAACTAATTATTTTCGTTTTTCAAATCTCCTGACTTTGCGTTCCATATATATATATATGTCATAATAAGATTTCTCATACTCGCATACACACACACACACACACACACACTATGCATATACATAGGTGTAACTACTTACCTAAATATACAAGTGTGTGCATATATATATATATACATATATATATATATGTACATATATGTATGTATGTACGTATGTATATATATATATATATATATATATATATATATATATACACACATGTATATATATATATATATACACATGTATATGTATATATATATATACACATGTATATGTATATATATATATACACATGTATATGTATATATATATACACATGTATATATATATATTATATATATGTATATATATATATATATACATGTATATATATATGTATATATATATATACATGTATATATATGTATATATATATGTATATATATACATATACATGTATATATATATATACGCAGAGGATAGTAATTGAAAAGAAATTCGAACAAATAGACATAACGATGCAATACTCCGAAAGGCGGATGGTAACAGCTAACAAAGTTGTGATATCTATTTCATGTGCGTATGTGTTTATGTATGTATGCATATAATGCATACAGAGATGGATAGATATGAGCGGTTTTTTTTTTCAATTACTGACACACAATGTTGTAAAAATTACAGAAGACTAATATAGAACATGAAAATGAGTTACTAAATTGAATAAAGAAGAAACTATAACAAATAGGCCAGACTTTTCTTGATATTATTTCTAAGACGATAAGCTGGCAGAAATGTTGGCACGCGGCGGCGCGCTGGGAGAAACGTTAGAACGCCAGACGAAATATTTAGCGGTATTTCGTCTGTCTTTGCGTTTTGAGTTCAAATTCCGCCGAGGTCGACTTTGCCTTTTATCCTTTCGGGGTCGATAAATTAAGTACCAGTTGCGCACTGAGGTCGATGTAATCGACTTAATCCGTTTCTCTGTCCCTGTTTATCTCCTTTTTTTAGCGCCTTGTAGGCAATAAAGAAATAAGAAACGTTAGCAGGCCGGGCGAAATGCTTAGCAGTATTTCGCCTGTCTTTACGTTCTGAGTTCAAATTCTGTCGAGGTCGACTTTGCCTTTCATCCTTTCGGGGTCGATTAAATAAATACCAGTTAAGCACTGGGGTTGATATAGTCGAATTAATCCGTTTGTCTGTCTTTGTCCTCTCTGTATTTAGCCCCTTGTGGGTAGTAAAGAAATAGGTATTTCGTCTGCCGTTACGTTCAAATTCCGCCAAGGTCGACTTTGCCTTTCATCCTTTCGGGGTCGATATAATCGACTTAATCCGTTTGTCTGTCCTTATTTATCCTCTCTGTGTTTAGCCCCTTGTGGGTAGTAAAGAAATATGTTCTGATTTCAAATTCCGTCGAGGTTGACTTTGCCTCTCCTCCTTTCGGGGTCGATAAATTAAGTACCAGTTGCACACTCCCCCAAAATTTCAGGCCTTGTACCTAAAGTAGAAAAGGATATCACTTCTATCTCTCGCCTCGCTTTCTGACTTCCTTCTCAGTAATATTCTGCCTTTCTATTTCTGTTTCTCCTTTGCTTACTCTTAGCTCCTTCACATTAAATATACTCTCATTCTTTTTTATTCCTTTTGTTTTGCGCAATTGATACTTTGTTTAATTTCTTCATTTTTATCTCCCTCTTTTCTCTCTTCTGTCATATCACTACTTTTTCTATATAGAGTTTCTATTACAAACTCCTAGTTTTCTTTCCTTCCACTTTTATTCCCAAATATTCCTCTCATCACATAGTTAACTATCTATCCATATCCACTGCGTTTTTTCATATACTCGCACATAGAAACACATACACACACACAAGCGTGCATACACACAAACACTTATGATGGCTCCCGTGCACATGTATGCTTTTTGTGTGTGTGTGTGTGTGTGTGTGTGTGTGTGTGCGTATTAATGTATTCGTAAGTGTATCGTAAGCATACGTATACAATGTTTATTGCCCAGGGGTCATGTAGAACACGTCTGTGTTAATCCCAGTCACACACTTGCTGCATGAGGACACCAGATACGCTTCTTACGTGAAAAGAAAAGACAATTCATGACCAGAAAAAGTCGGGAGACCCATGAGATTCATGTGAAACGTTCAGGCATCTCGAGAAACAATCTGGTTCTGGGTCCTTCTCAGATTAAAATTACATCTATCAGGATTATAAAGGTACCAGGAGGAGCGACAAGCGGCTGTGAGTGAACCCCACGAGAATGCTAGTTTTCAACAACAGTGATAGCCTTGAAGGTCACAAACAAACGGCTTAGAGTCAATGCCGTCGTTTGGATCGAGATGTTGGATACGGTAGTCAGAAACTGGATAGAGGAGGTGGCCCAGAAAGGCTTTTACAAGCATAGTCCTCGAATCGAAGGAGTGGCTGACCGAGAATTTCCACGGCGATGGGAGCTGCATGTATGCTTCCGACTAGTTCTGATTTAAACATCCTGTCTGGACTACTATCAGTGCTGCTCCATCGCTTTGGCGTCCCGTTAGTACAACTGTTGTAATTATACTCAGTATTGTTCCCAATTACAGTGATGAACGTCAGTACCCATGATACTTACTGGATAAGTCACAACGCGCCTTGGGAGTCACTGTGATGTTGCCCAAATTCCTAGAAATAGCAACCAAATTCCCCAAAATTGCACCCTACCGTCTTTAAAAGAAAAGGAGGAACAGATTGGTAAACGTAGTCCTAGATATACTAAGGTACAGGCTGCTCTTCGTGGATATATCTTCGCTCAAATTTTTTGAGTTAAACACCAACTACTTAAAAGCAACATGGTGAAATCTGCTAGCTTCAGTTGTTAAGAGGCTTGCTATACGATTAAGTGTTCTCTCGTCTGATTACATGATCCACAATCAAACTTGTCATTCATGTTCCCTTTCTTTTATCTTTACTTAACACAAGTACAAAGATAAACAAATACATACATAAATACATACATATATATATACATACATACATACATACATACATACATACATACAAATATATATATATATATATATATATATATATATATATATTAAGAGCATTACTATACATGAATGCCTCACGCTAGAGGGAATCTTAAAGTCAAAACTACCATATTAAATAAACACATTGTACCGAAGTTTATTTATTATGGTAGTTTTGACTTTAAGAGTCCCTCCTAGTATGAAGCATTTATGTATAGAAATGCCCTTAATATAAATAAATATATATAAGAAGAATAATTGATGGATTTTCCCTTATGAGGTTTTTTCACGCTAACTACTTGATAAATTCTTATAAAGTTTTTATCGTATTCTTCAATTGTATATATATATATATATATATATATATATATATGGCTTTTTTCAGTTTCCGTCAACCGAATATAGTCACAAGGTTATGGTTGGACCTGGGCTATACTTGAAAACAGTTTCCACGCAGAGGAACTGAACCCAAGACCACACGATTAAGAAGCAAAGTTCTTAACGATACAACCACAGTTGCACCTTTCTTCACACTTCATAATTTCCTGAATCGATTTAGGCTCTGTTGATAAGACTTTAATCTTTGTTGGTATGAATGAAAAGATCGATGTGATTAGTGCTGATCAAATTAATCAATGTCGTAAAAGTCAGTTTTATGAAATCCCTTTCAGCACACAACTATGACGAATATACACAAGATTACATTGGATCATGAAGATATTTGCAAAGTCATTTTTACTCTACAACTACTACTACTACAACACACACACACACACCACACACACACACATATATATATATATATATATATATATATATATATATATGTGTATGTATATGTATATATATATCTATATATATATATATATATATATATATATATATATATATATATATATATATATATATAAAGTTAATCCAAACATGAAAACGCAAAGAGAAAACACAACAACGCGAGGACGTGGAACCAGTATAGTGTTATTGGACACTCAGGAATGAAAGAAAGAAAGAGGATTTAACGTTTCGAGCGGAGCTCTTCGCCAGAAACATAGGAAAAGGAAAGATCCAAGGAAGGGAAGACGGAGGAAAATATCGCTAACGGTACACACCCGGTCAAATTATATATATATAATACTTAATCATATCAAATGGAAATGGAAATTAATTAAATTTTACATTTCCAGTGGCCTAACGTGTAAAAGTCTAGTCCAAAGATTATGTATTAGTTATAAAATACAGTGTACATTTAAACACATGAAGAATCCATTTGTGGGATTCAACACGCTAGAAAGAACAGCTATGTTTCATAACTACAATATTAGGGCTAAAATTCGACAGGAACGAAATGAAAAAATATGATCCTTTTACCATCTAGTTTCCTGGACCAATTGGTTTCTGATTTTAGTTTAGCAAGTAAAATAACATATACTCGCTAGGTGAAACCGTCCTCAGCAGGAACACCTTGGATTAAATATATAAACACACACACACACACACACCACACACACACACACCACACACACACACACACACACACATATATATATATATATTATATATATATATATGTTCCTCTGTATATATAAGTGCATATATTTAAGTCGCTTTTCCAACCTCTTCGGTCAATAAGTAGAAACGAGTCACTTTTGAAACAGCTAAAAATCTTTAATAAAAATATAATTTGTAAAATTTATAAAATAACAACGAGATTCTAAATATTAATTACTTTAGATTAGTTTATTATCATGAAATTTTTTTGCATTAATATTTATAAGCCAATTAATTTGTAATGAAGCACTTTTAAATAAAAATTTTGAATAAATATTTTTTTAAAACCTATTCTTATAGTTGACCTGTTTTCTACTAATAATGTAATAAAGTCCATAAAACTATCTGTGTACATTAATTGCACATTTATTCATTATTCATCTATTTCACAAAAACAAAAAATGTTTTGTGAGTTAAATAAGACAAACATTTATAATTATATGTTAATTTTGTGATATACCACACGAAACAAAATACATCTATTGACACCTAGAAAATTAATAACTTCCAAGAAACAAAATATCTTTTGCAAAATAATAAAATATATTATCTACCTTTTTGCTGTATTTATTCAGTGAAATTCTTGCGGCTGATGCCGTTTCAGATATCAGAATTCATAGTTGTTTGAGATGAAAATTACTTCTACTTAAAATTGTAAACGATTGCGAACTTTTGAAATTAATAAAGACACCCGGCTATACCCTATCTCAACTAGGTAAGAAGTAGAAAATATAATGAAATATAAATTTACTTTCTACCAAAGCAATGGGAATTTCATAGAAATTTCATTACCAATCCATAAGTTATGGAGCCTATGATTAAATGTTGTTTGAAAAGTTTCACGTCTCTACAACTCAATAATACTCCGGCTTCATGACAACATACGCTGTAGTTATTCCAAATGATTCTCCCAATCAACTTGAAATGTTTATTCCCAGATCTTTGAAAATAATTTCCATATCATTGCGCAGTTTTTTTAAGTGCTCAGTACACACTAAAAGATGATCCTCCTCAATAGTGACAAGCATTTGCAAATGTATCACCTCCTTGCGCTTAATATTTATTCTAAATAGATAGATCTAGTTTCCCAAAGAAAGCACTAGTAGCCTCTTTGAAAATTAAAATATTTATATTCTTATTTTGAAGCTGTTTGTTCAAGAAAGTTAGCTTCGTAAATACTGCTGAATGGCAGAGAACGTCACATTTGGCAGCAAGAATTTTTCGCTAAGCTGCTCGTTATTAGGAATTATTACATTGTCTTGATGTTCAACGAAGCAGCACAAGCAATAACTCAGAGATTTTCATGTGATGTATGAAATTCAAAGCAGCAATATAAAATTTGATTCATACAAGACTTCCCAAAGTCAATTTGACACTTTATTCATCAATGATAAATCATTTTCAATGTGTCAAACGAATCATTCTTTTCCAGCCATAACAGAACTTAAGATGTAGAGAATATATCGGTTGTATGATTTTCTTGTGCGTAAATTTTATAGAATTACAGACAGCGATAGGAAATCTTGAACAAAAAAAGTGATCGACTCTGCGACCCTTCTTAATTTCCAATTTTTTTTCTTTAGTTCTCCTGAACTTTGCCATGGCTTTTCCTCCTGCATTTTTTAATTTCTGACTTCTAATTCTCCCTTGCCTTTCATCCCCCTGAGATCGATAAAATAAGTACCAGTTTAGCATTGGAGATGATATGATTGACCTACCGACTCTCATAAAAATTGTTGACTTTGTGCCAAAATTTGAACGAATTATTTTATGTCATTTAGTGGGGATGGAATTGACAAAATCGTTAAATGTTTAAACAAAAATAGCTACAGTATTTGGTTACGGACGAATGCGTTCTGCATTCAAATCCTTTTGTTGTTAGTATTGCCTTTCATCTTTTCAGAGTAGATGAATTAGAGTTCCAATTAGGTAATGGGTTGCTGTAATCGATTACACCTTCGAAATTGATGGCCCTTTGTGTGACATGTAAGGTTATTTGATACTATAGGTTTCAAATTTTGGTACAAGGTCAGCAATTTTGGGGAAAGGAGGATAGTCTACTACGCCAACCTAAGTGCTTAACTGATACTTATTTTATCGAGCCCGAATGGTTGAAAAACAAAGTCGACTTCGACGGAATTTGAACTCAGAACATAAACATGGACGAAATGCCGCTAAGCATTTTGCCCGGCGTGCTAACGATTCTGCCAGCTCGCCGCCTTATTTTTTGATGATATTGATTGCATGGTTTCTGAGTTTTATAAAAAGCAACTAATTTCGGGTGTAAGTACACAGTGATCCATTTTAGTTTGGCACTTTTGTTATCTACTCAAGACGGATGTAAGACAATATAGGCTTCACCAGGTTTTGAAAGTAAATTGTTATCATTAAATATCTCAAAACATTTTACGTTACTAACTCTGCCAGTCGCCTTGAAAATAATAATGATTGCATCTGATATAGGTACATTAAAAAAATTTGGGGAGATTTTTGACCGATGTAGTTGACACTCATACTTGAATGGCATTTTATTTACTGTCCTCGAAACAATGACAGTTGAAGCTGAGATGGGAGGAATTTGAACTCAGAACATAGAGCCGGAAGAAATTGCGCTAGGCATTTTGTCTGATACTCTAACAATTCTGCTTGCTGGTCAACTTTCTGAATAATTCTCTCTAATTTTGGTGCATGGCCAGCAATTTCGAGGAGAGGAAAAAGTCGATTATATCGGCCTCAGTTTTCGACTGGTACTTTATTTTATCGATCATAGAAGGATGAAAAGTAAAGTTCAGAATATAAAGAGCAAGAAGTTCCAGTGGGATTTTCTCCTGCGTGCTAACGATTATGGCTGTGTGTCACCTTCATTAACAATAATAACTGTTGGCACACTGTCGGTTACGCCGACGAGAGTTCCAGTTGATCCGATGAACAGAACAGCCTGCTCGTGAAATTAACGTGCAAGTGGCTGAGCACTCCACAGGCACGTGTACCCTTAACGTAGTTCTCGGGAAGATTCAGCGTGACACAGAGTGTGACAAGGCTGGCCCTTTGAAATACAGGTACAACAGAAACAGGAAGAAAGAGTGAGAGAAAGTTGTGGTGAAAGAATACAGCAGAGTTCACCCCCCCTGCCGGTGTCTCGTGGAGCTTTAGGTGTTTTCGCTCAATAAACACTCAAAACGCCCGGTCTGGGAATCGAAACCGCGAGGCCGCTGCCCTAACCACTGGGCCATTGCGCCTCCAACAATAATAATAATAGTGATGATAATAATAACAACAACACCAACAACAACAATAATAATAATAATAATAACAATAATAACAATAATAATAATGATAATAATAATAATAATAATAATGATATAATAATAATAATAATAATAATAATAATAATAATAATAATAAATGCCCTGATGCAGTACCAGACAGTACCTCACATGGCTTCTGATATTAACTGATTGGCAATGTTATCATGTACATTGTTTTGTCTTGGTATAAAAGATGGGCTACAGCAAATAATCTGCTCAATACCACGGATTTACTTGTCAGTTGTTTGAACTTAACCAGTTGAGCATGTCCCTTAGTGGCTGACGATATGTGCATCTCTAATCAGGAGCAGAAGTAGTGGGGGAGCATCATGGCCATGTGTTGAGAGGGATTCTTTGGGGTTTGAATAATTCACCTCTGGAAGCATGGGTGTTTCGTTCAACATCCTTAAACAACCCTTATTCAGGGACCTTTAGAGCGAGATGGGCTACTCGACCAGAAGAAAATTCTAACTGGGTCCCACCTGCAAGGTCATGCGCTGTTTATCTTGATATGAGATCACCATGTCGTGCACATATGGTTATGATGCATATGCCTGGTATACACTTATCAGATGGGTAGTCATGATGGGTACACTGGGCTTCATATATTTTATCCCAGTATCACTTTGATGGCAGGCACTGCTCTCTCACTCAATAATAATAATAATAATAATAATAATAATAATACCCACTTCTCCACGTGCCGAACCGCAAGGCCACCGACTTCCTCTGGTTATTGTTTCATTTTACAATTTCCAAAATTCCTGACTCTATTACCGTAACTTTGTCCCATAAGATGACACGAATCTTCTAAAGCCAAGTCCACGCAAGATACCCCTCGAAATATCCAGCAGCACTGCCACATTTTGGCTCACAAGACTGAGATTTTTTTTCGTTTTGCTGCCATTTGCAGTAGATATCTGTCAAAAGATCACCGAACAAGTCTGGCATATAAAGATAAATGTTGAAGGGCAAACCATCTAGCCTCAGGGACTTTTTTTACATCAATTTATTGCATCACGTATATCTTCGGATGTTATCGGCATTTCATAGAACTGCGCATCCCCGATTCTAGGTCGCAGGAAGCCGTCAACCTAGTTGGCAAAATCCACCCCGTCTCCAACCCACCGTATGCCTTGTACAGATTCCGTACACATGTTTTTATTAGAGTAGCAAGAGCCCAACTTAACCCGTCAAAGAATGAATTGTGGCTTCGTTGCCATATGTGTTAGAGCATATGCCCTAGCTTTCACAATGTATCCTTTGCATTTTGCATTGAAAAATCAATCAGGAGCCAATCTCGCTGCCAGTGTGTCAGTCGCTATACCTTTTCTATGTGCCCCATCGATCTTCCTAGCTAGGCCTTCTTCCATTCTAGTCTTTACCGCTATTTCATTACTAAACATTAACGCCTCTACCTTAATAGCCTTATCAGAACTGACCACCCTCGGTTGTTGACGATTGCACCTGTCAACTTTGATGAACTAACTTGCTAACACGATCTCTGAAAGCTTGGTGCCCCGGGAACGATGCGTTCAGGGTCCAGTATCCGGGGCCCTGCGTATGGATTCTATCTAGGTCGACCGTACAGGTCACAAATTTGTGGTCTATCTAGCCAGTACTTTGAATTATGGACTACTTATGCTATTTGCATCTACAGGCCTACAGAGTATTCTATCTAGATACGATCTGGATGGGCCGGTGCTGTTTGTCCATGTCCACATTCGCGGATTCGGGAATTACACTCGGTGCCTGTTTGCCAGTTGGAAGTGACTGACCAGGTTTGTGAGGTTGTTACAATAACCTTTCCTATCAACTAGTCCCGCACAATCGGGGCGTGCAGCCAAGAGGACATTCCAGCACTAATGAGCTAGACCTCCGAAGGAAACTGTCAAACGTCGGAAGAAATCCGACAGCCTCATCTCAATTGGATCCTAAACAGCGACTAGCCTTTGCTGTGGCATACACACAGGACAACCATGTTACCATCCGTGTCCAGGTAAATCGTCCGTACCTCGAGATCTAAACCTTTCCTAAACAGCACTGCCACTCTGCCTCCCATTCCAGGTCGACACTGAGATTCGCAGATCTCAAAGTTCTCAAAAATGTGCGCTAGCCTACGTTTGTCAGAAATCCTTGCGTCGCTGGCGGCTATTAATTCCAAACTTAGCAACCTGAGGCCATGGGGCAGGTAGCATTTGCTTCTAGGGCGACTCCGACCAAATGCATCTATGCCAACCGCTCTTAAACCAGCCATGTTGGCTAAAAAGTAAAGAGAAAAGGAAATGGGTCAATTACTGACTCTTACGTTCGAACTGTCAAATTCGTTGGAGAAAACCTACCTTAATACTTTTTATGTCTCCAAATCCAGTGTTATTATTTTCAAGATATGTGGCACTTTCAATATGTGGTGAGAGAGTTGAAACAGTATGGTACATCTTTGGCGAATGACCGAAATTGGTATAACTTAATTATGAAAGACGACATGACAATGTAGCAAGAATGATCCATTGAGAGCTCTGTAGAAATCACGGCCTACAAGGAGCAAAGACGTGGTATGAGCAAGCCCCGAAACGAGTCACATAGAAAGACGATTGCAAAATCCTATGAGATCCAATGATTCAGTGCGATCCCCCGACATGACATCAGAAACAGGACATTGTTGTGGTGAATAAACAAGAAAGAACTTGCATGATAATTGACATAGCATATCTCGGTGATAACAGGTTTAAAGAGAAAGAAGAAAAACTGAACAACTACGAAGATTTAAAGTGGGAGATACGAAGATTGTGGTCAATGATGAGAGTAGACGTGATACCAATAGCAATTTGCGCACTCGGAAATATTAGTATACAACTACCAACATGGCTCAAAAAGATTGGTACAAATATAAAGATGAAACACCTACAAAAATCAGCATTGCTTGGAACTGCAAGAATTCTTCGCAAGGTTCTTGAAGCATGACCAGTAGTGTGAGCTTTTCATCAAATAATAATAATAATAATAATAATAATAATAATAATCTTAACTGATTGGAAGTGTTATCATGTACATTGTTTTGTCTTGGTATAAAAGATGGGCTACAGCAAATATTCCGCTCAATACCACAGATTTGCTTGTCAGTTGTTTGACCTTAACTAGTTGTGCATGTCCCTTAGTGGCTGACGATATGTGCATCTCTGATCATGAGCAGAGATAGTGGGGGAGCATCATAGCAATGTGATGAAAGGCATTCTTGGAAGTTTGGATAATTCATCTCTGGAAACATGTATGGTTCGTTCAACATCTTTCTTCAGGGACCTTTTGAGCGGGATAGGCTACTCAACCAGAAGAAAATTCTAACTGGGCCCCACCTGCAAGGTCATGCGCTGTTTATCTTGATATGAGATCACCACGTCGCGCACACATGGTTGTGATGAATATGCCTGGTGTACACTTATCAGACATGTAGTCATGATGGGTATACTGGGTTTCGTATATTTTACCCCAGTGTCACTTTGATTTCATGCACTGCTCTCTCACTCCTCCTCCTCAACAACAACAACAACAATAATAATAATGATATAAATAACAATGATGTAATAATAATAATAATGATATAAACGTATCTGAGCAAATATAAAGATCTGGAAATAGAAATCAGCAAAATGTGGAACCTGAAGACTAAAACAATACCTATTGTCATTGGGGCCCTGGGAATGATAGCAAAAGGGGCTGATTGCTACCTAACTCAGATACCAGGAAACCCAAAAATGGCAGAAATTCAAAAGATAGTGCTCATGGGAACTGCTCACATCCTACGCAAAATACTTTCTATATAATCTCAAGTTTTAAAACAAACATAATTTTCGTATGTTTTTTTAGGCATTCACTAGTACAACACTAAGTACAAAACCAAATACTAGGCACCCTAGGCATAACACCAACACGAACTTCCAACTTGTTGTCTCTTGAGGTCTCTGGGTGAAACTTGGAGCCAGCTTGTGCAAATGTAAAGCAAAAGTCAAACATAGAATAATAATAATAATAATAATAATAATAATAATAATAATAACAATAACAATAATAATAATAATAATAATGATAATAATAATAATAATAATAATAATAATAATAATAATAATAACTGGTACTTATTTTATCTACCTCCGAAAAGATAAAAAGCAAACTGAACCTCGGCGAAATTTGAACTCAGTATAATAGCCCTGTCTACTGGTAGGAAGTATACATATAACATTATACATGAAGAACGTGTGATTAATATCATCCAATTAAGTAGAAAAAATCCATTGTAATTCTTTATATCACTTATCGACTCGGTATGTGACTGACAGACAAATGCAAAATTTTGATTTATATAGCATTCTGAATTGTAAAGGAAACTGAAAGTGAATCTATTCAAGTCAGGTGGTCAAGATAGAACGAAACATGGAACTTTCTACAGAGGACGATGTTGGGGACAGACAAACACTAATTTACTTGAAGATGAGATTAAACAATATTGCAGTTAATCACGGCAGAAAATGAAAACATTCCTATCAATTATGGCATTAACTTAAGAACGAAGTAGTTAACTATGCCAACTACTCCAACGACAGCAATAGGCGCTATAACGACTACCACAGCAGTAAGAAGTGCGGCGTTATTATGAATAGCATCAGTAACGGTGGTAGAAGCAACGACAATAGCTCAGTCACATATATTAATAACATGTTTAGTACCTGTCGATATAGAAATAGCAGTAGCAACCCAAAACACACACGACAGTGTTTGTACAGCCAGGAGCAGTAACAGAAGCTGCAAAGCCATGGACTCTCATAACAACATCAGTGCCATTTGTAATAACAAATGCGGTAAGAGAGGGAACGATAATATTCCGAACAGAACAATATGGATTACCGTATTTTTCCGTCGGATAATTTTTGACATATGCATAAGCGAAAATAAAAAACAAGTATTGCGTATATGACCAGAAAAAGTGGATCCCAAATCCTCATGAGTTACTCAAGAAAAGAGAAGACCGATATCTTGTGTTGGTTTGTTTGTTTTTAGATCGATTCCTTGGCTTACCACATGAACAGACAGGTTTATGTGACATTACAATACTACTCACGCACAAATATTGAATTTGCAGTGGTAAGATCGGATGCTGAAAAAGCAACTTCAGTTCTCTACACCTACTTACGGGACATGATTATTCTACAAGTGCAGGATTTCACATTCTGCCAGTTTCTGATTATCAAGACTCAGGTTATAACAAGTATTCTCTCTCTCTCTCTCTCTCTCTCTCTCTCTTAAATCTACCCATCATTCATGAAGAGTTAAATGAATGAATACATGTAGAATTTGGTCAAATTTAAGAAGAACCACAAACTTGCCAATGTCCTTCGTAAGGCTTGGGTTTACGAGAGGCTGTAGTGATAGATATTTGCTTCAGATAAAAAGCAGGAAGCATATCCGGTAAGTTCACCGTCATCAACTCACCACAGTAAAAATTCGCCGTCATCAATACACCGTTTGTTTTTGTTTTTTTGCTTTGTTTTGTTCTGTTTCCTTTTTCTTTTAGTAAAATAGTTGTTTAAATATCAATGGTGAGATACTATGGATGTATTTTCTTGGTAAACTTTTCTCACGGTGAATTGATGGCAGTGATATTTCCCTGCGATGAATTGGTGGCAGTGAACTTATCTGTAATCAACAATGAGATCTGACCCAAGACCTCGTGGCTGAAACAGTAACTTCTTAAGGACTCAGTCAGGCATGCGTACACACGCGCACACGTAATAATATGTGTCTTCGTATTAATTTGTGCCTGATATAAACGTTTAAACGTCATGTGCTTTCACGATTACGGCATAAGATGAAAAATGCCAGTCGATGGCGGAAACTATTACACCAATGTAACCAGCCACTCCTTGCCATCATATTAAGCAGAAGTAAATATAGTGCGGGATTAATTGCGATCGTTTAACGTCATTTGTACAACACATACATCGTTGATATTTTTTATGGCATTTTGACCTCCAACGAAGAAGACATCCTCAGACCAGTTTCACACCAGAAACTTCCATACTGACTGAAATGGTACCAGGATATATGTGATATATATATATATATATGGTAAAGATTTTAAGTCCATTCATAATATCTACAGCGTAAAAGGGAAAAAGTGAACCGAGTCGCTTGCTGAAATTAAACCACGAATTCCCAATTAATTTGAATTACGTCTCTCTCTATCGATCTCTCTCTCTATCGATCTCTCTCTCTATCTATCTATCTATCTATCTCTATCTATCTCTCTCTTTCACACATACTCACACACATGTAAACAAATACATACACATAATGAGATATGAGTTATTTCAGGAGCGTGTAAGAGGTGGTGAGAAGAAACGGTTGGCAGACTTTTGGTTACATATATAGATATACTCACATTAGGCTTATTGATACTGTAAGACTGAAGAATCTTGAGAAAATTGTTTATTTCTATTGTGAATGCAATTTGCCATTGCTTTGTTAGCTGGTAGATTTTCCAGTAACAAAAAGGCACGTTTCATGAGAATATCTTCAATACACAGAGAAGATATTTTAATTAATTCGAGATTTAAAGAAGCTATAAACAGTATGTTTACATACTTGCAGCAGAGGTAGAAGATGATGGAGGAAGATTAGTCTATAATGAGAGAAATTATCTTTCACTATTGGATTGAGTAACAATGAAAGCAATATATTAAACAAAACAACATCAGTGACTGTAAAACAAATAGAAGAGGGAATAGAACTACATCCACTGCGGCGAAGGCGATGCCGACAAAAAGACAGCGTATACGGCAGCAAGAGCAATAATAATAGCATAGAAAAGAATAACAAAATCAAAAAGAATGAGCATCACACCCAACAGCGCCAGAAATTGTTGTTAAAAGACAATTACAACTCCAAAACTGAAAACTATAAGAGGTTAAATATATTCTTTACTGCTCTGGGCACAAGGTCCGAAATGTTGGGGAAGGGGGGCCAGTCGATTAAATCGACACCAATACGCAACTGGTACTTAATTTATCGACTCCGAAAAGGATGAAAGGCAAAGTTGACCTCGGTGAAATGTGAACCCACAACGTAACGACAGACGAAATACGGCTAAGCATTTCGCCCGGCGTGCTAACGTTTCTGATTTCTTTATTACCCACAAGGGGCCAACATAGAGGGGGACAGAACAACCGGGGAACTTAAAATAATAAAAGCGAATGAAAAAAGACGAAGAAAATAAAGATAATAATGAGTTATGAAAAGATATTTACAATGAGGTGTAATGCCCACTCCATCCCTGAAATCGAGTGGTTATATTTTCGTCAGTTTTTTTCCACAGAATTTCACAATTTTACCGAATACATTTTCAAAATACATTTCACAAAATTTCAACAAATATTTTACAGAATTTCAAAGTAATTTTCTCAATATTTCAAAATACATTTTCCAAATACATTTCACATAATTTCAAAAATACATTTCACAAAATTTCAACAAACATTTTACAGAATTTCACAATACATTTTTACAGAAATTCGAAATACCTTTTCACAGAATTGCTAATAGGGTTTTCCTTTAACACAATTTTAGAAAAATTCCAAATCTTGCACAATATCATCGTAACGCTCTATTGAACGTGGCTGCCTTGCCAATCGGCAAAACGCGTGTTCTAACACGTTCTCTCCGGCGGCCTCAATGAACTCATTGACACTGTCCTCGTGAATTAGAACACTCCACTCGGTATCCATTTTAACTCATGTATGTCCTTTTGTTCTGTTTATTAATTCTTTCATTTCAGGGCAGCTCCTGAATTGCGCTAACATTCCATAAAATCTGCGTTGACTATTCGAACCTGTGTTTTCTTTTGTCTTCCTTTTCAGACTTATTTCTTCTTTATTCTCCTCTCTTGATTTCTCTCTTTCTCTCTTCTTGCTTTCCTTCTTTTCTTTCTCTTGTCTTTTTAGTTCTCTGTCTGTTGTCTCTCTAACTTGTGTCTTTTCTGTTGTTTCTTTTTCCTTCTGTGTACTACCTTTTTCTTTCTCTTGTCTCTGTTCTTTCTTTGGTTCGTTTTCGATTGTTTCTCTACCTTGTGTTTTTCGTTCCTTTCCTGTTGATTCTTTTTCGTTTTCCTTCAGTGTACTGCCTTTTCCTTTCTCTTGTCGTTTACCTGTTGTTTCTTTTTCCTTGAGTGCACTATTCTTTCCATCTTCCTGTTCTTTTTCCTTCTCTCTCTTTTCCTCTTCTGTTGTCTCATTTCGTTCCATTTCTTTCTCCACTGTAAACCCATATAGAGGACATTCTTTTCTTATATGGCCCCTAGTTCCGCTCAAGTAACAGTTAGGTTTTCTCCCCTCGACGATTACGCTAAGGGTCTTTTCGTTTTCAATCTCAATTCTGAAGGGAAACCTTTCAATATCATCTGTTGTGGCCATCAGCCATAAATCTACCCCGTATCCTTTCCAGTTTACTACGTTTGATTCCTTAATTGATCCAATTTCTACTTCTTCTTCTGCTGACCCTAGAATGGCTGCTGCCAGCCATTCTGTCTTTATTTCAGGGGGTACATTTGGGATTCTGACTCGAACCCCTCTTCTTCCCTTATATGAAGGCCACATCGTGAATTTTTCGGTTCTTAGTACGGTGGTAGCCAGCGAGGTTGCAACTTCCTCAGTTGTACACCTCACCTCCACCGTACCAAATTTCTTGCCTCTGCTCACAAAAGTAATTTTCTCCATTATGTCTCCCAGACATTTCTCAATTTCGTCTATAGCTATTCTTTCTAGCTTCCTTGTACTCCTATCTTGGGTTCTGTAGGTCACTGTCTTGTTTTCCTTGTCCTCTTTTGTTTTCGTGGGGGGGGGGGATTAGCATCACGCTGTCACCCTCCCTTTTAAAAAGTTTCTCATATTCTTTAAGTTTTTCCTTCTCAAAGAATACTTCTCTTACAGTAAGTGACGAATCACTCGTCTTTGTAGCGACCCCCGCGTAAGTCTCCCTGACTGGGGGTCGACGCTTCTTCTATAAAAAGTAACGACGAACGTTCCTTCTATAAAGCAACGGCACTCCTCGCGCGATTTGATCCCGTTACGTCTTTTTCACAATTTTTCACTTTTTTCCATCCTTCCGAACAAAAATCAACGTCCGCCTCTGACGGCGTGCTGACGTTTCTGATTTCTTTATTACCCACGAGGGGCTACACAGAGGGGACACTACAAACATTGGGGACATAGAACATCACAATTACAAAGAATGAAAATTGAATTTTGAAAATGATATTATGAAAGTAATGCTAACGGCCCCATCCGCTAGCATCACTTACCTGTCCTTCGTACCCTATCATCCATTGTTCTCCCCAATTTCAATAAACATATTCTCCAAGTCCATCGCATATCTTTTTTTAAACTCATTCTTTATCTTATCCCCAACTACCCACTCTCCACTTCACATTTCTATTTTCGCAACACACTAACAGTTCATCCATTTCTTCCCTCTTCACCATTGCATATTTCCAGTCCCCCTTTTCATACCCTGGATAACCCTCTAATATGTCTTTTATGTCCTCTCTTTCTTTTTTTAACCTACACAGAACAAAGCGCCCGGATTCGGTTTCAGTCTCTTGTCTGTGTGTATTACGTTTTTGTTTTCTTGTTGGAGGGGAGCGGGTGGGTTCACTCTCTGCAGGGATAGGGTGGGACTCAGAGGGTGTGGGTGGTGTTGGGATGGATTGGTTTACCGTGTTGTTCGCCTTTCTCCTTCTTCTCTTTCTTTTTTTCCTTCCTTCTTCCCACTCTTGCTGGATCTCCTCTTCTTCTGTCGTTTCCTTCTCTGTCTGGATCTCTTCTTTATTTTCTTCCTCCCTTGGGGGTTCCGGAACAATTTCCTTTTCTCTTGGTGGGGGAGGGCAGAAGCTCTTATGTGACCCCTCAGGTCACACTTATAGCACCTGGGCGCCCTGCCCTCCACCCACACTCTCATAATCACGTCTCCCAATCTGATGTTTTCTGTTAGGTCCACCAGTACCTCGTTCTCTGCCTGCACATTCAGTTCCACTGTCACGCCTCTCCAGCCCTCGGTCTTAACCGAGGCATGGAGGATGTCCACTTCCGCCTCGTGGCCGCTAATCACACCCGCCACTATCCACTCAGCCTCAACGTTTGGGGGCACTCCCTCGACCCTTACTCTAGTAATTTTTCTATTTAGATACGTAGGCAAAAGTATTACCTTCTCGGATTTCACTGCCTTCGCCGCCATCTTCCTTGCTGCCTTCTCACTTTTGAACTGTACTACTACAGTACCATATTTTGAACCTCTCGAAAGAAATTCGATTTCCTCTACCGTTCTTCTTAGCGCCTCATTTATCCATTCCATATTCACCACTTCTATCTTTTTCTTTTCGCTTGCGAACACCCTGTATATGATGGTCCTTTTCTCGTACCATTCCTTTCTCTTTGGTGGTGGTGCCAGTTCGACCTCACCGCTGTCCTTCCTCATATACCTCTGGAAACCTGGCAATTTTTCTAGGTTTATTTCCTTTTCCTGTGCCGTCTTCTTTTTGCAACTCCTGCGTACGTTTTCCTGTTTTTATCTCCACATTATTTACATCACCGATTTGCTCGTCTTCAGAGGTCGATGTCTCCGACAAGTTCTCAAATATCCATTCCTCCTCCGACTCCTCCACTAGGGAGTGGTCGTCCATTTCCCTCTGTCTGACAGGCCGAAAACGGCCGCCCGAACAGAAGCAGTGTAACGCGTAGAACCAGCGATACGCGAAACCGCATCAACGACGTTCAAAATTCCGCAACAAAAATAATTCAGTTTTTGTTCTTTTTTCTTTTTTACCGAATTTTACAGAGCGTAAAAAAAACACGACCGACGTCAAACGAAGTGGTGACGTTTCTGATTTCTTTATTACCCACTAGGGGCTACATAGAGGGGACATTACAAACATTGGGGACATAGAACATCACAATTACATATATATGAGCAAAATGGAATATGAAAATGATATATGAGAGTGATACCGACGGCCCCATCCGCCAGCATCACTTATCTGTCCTTCTTCACCCATTTCCAATTAGTATTCCTTGTTTTCCTATCACAACATTCGTTTTTCTTTTAGCCATCTCTATCCATTCATCTTTCATTTCCACTGACCTCCAACACACCACCCTTCCTCAAACCTTCTCGCCAATATACCCGTATCATCACTATCCACAGCCGTGTAGCTACAATCTTCGTGTTCGTACCACTTGGTTAACACCTGTTTTTTAACGTTTTGTATGTCTTTCCCATGTATAACACATAAAAAATGGGGCTTGGGACTTTCTTTGCTCTGTGTGTGTGTTTTTGATTTTCTTGTAGGCGGGGAGTGGGTGGAATCACTGTTTGCAGGGGAAGGATGGGACTCCAAGGGTATGGGTGGTGTCGGGGTGGGTTGGGGCTTCGCACAGTTTTTCTTTTTCTTTCTTTTTCTCTTTGTTCCCCCTTCTTTCCACTCTTGTTGCATCTCCTCTTCTTCTGTCGTTTTCTTCTGTTTGTTTCTGTTTATTTTCTTCCTCTCCTGAGGCTTCCTCAACGCTTTCCTTTTCTTTTTCCTTTGGTGGGGGAGGGCAGTAGGCTCTTATGTGACCCCTTTGGCCACACTTGTAGCACCTGGGCGCCCTACCCTCCACCCACACTCTCATAATAATATTTCCAGTTTTTATGCTGTCCGTAATCCTCTCTATAACATCCGCCTCCGTTTGAATGTTCATAACTAGTGTGGCACCTCTCACGCCTTCATACTTCATAATGGCGTGGAGGATGTCCACTTTATCTTCATTTCCTTTTATAACCGCAGCCGTTATTAATTCGCCCTCTAGGTGTGGAGGTATTCCTTCCACCTAATTCTGGTTTCCGCCTATTCAGATACGAGGGTAACAAGTAAAACTTTTCTGTACTCACCACCTTGGCTGCTACATTCCTGGCTGCTTTTTCACTTTTAAATTGCACCGTTATGGTTCCGTATTGTAATCCTTTTGTCATGTACACAATTCCTCTCCTGTCTGCTTGAGAGCCTCTTCAATTGCTTCCATGTTAATTACTTCCATCTTTCTACCTCCATTCATAAATACTTTATATTTAATGGTTCTACGATGGAACCAGTCTCCGCGCCCTACTGGAGGCAGCAGCTCGACCTCTCCGTTCTCGTCCTCCTTCACAAACTCTCTGGAGGCCCGTCAACTTAGCCAGGTCTATCTCTCTTTCCATTGACTTCTTCGTTACACCTGCGTAGGTGCCTTCCATCTTTTTCACCGCCAACTCCTCCTCAGATGTCGATACTTCCGTCGAAATTTCAGAGAAATTTCTCCCTTCCATCTCCTCCGTTGATGGAGGCGGCTCATAATCGCCTCAGACCGAAAAACGGCCTCCCGAACCGAAAAAGTGCAACGCGCAGAACCAGTGAAACGCGAAACCGCATCAACTACGTTCAAAATTTCACAACAACAACCATTCACTTTTTGTTCTTTTTTACCGAATTTTCAGGAGCCGAAAAAAACACACAACGACGTCAAACGAAGTGGTGACGTTTCTGATTTCTTTATTACCCACTAGGGGCTACATAGAGGGGACATTACAAACATTGGGGACATAGAACATCACAATTACATATATATGAGCAAAATGGATTATGAAAATGATATATGAGAGTGATACCGACGGCCCCATCCGCCAGCATCACTTATCTGTCCTTCTTCACCCATTTCCAATTAGTATTCCTTTTTTCCTATCACAACATTCGTTTTCTTTTAGCCATCTCTATCCATTCATCTTCATTTCCCTGACTTCCAACACACACCCTCTTCCTCAAACCTTCTCACCAATATACCCGTATCATCACTATCCACAGCCGTGTAGCTACAATCTTCGTGTTCGTACCACTTGGTTAACACCTGTTTTTTAACGTTTTGTATGTCTTTCCCATGTATAACACATAAAAAATGGGTCTTGGGACTTTCTTGCTCTGTGTGTCTGTTTTTGATTTTCTTGTAGGGGGGGAGTGGGTGGAATCACTGTTTGCAGGGGAAGGATGGGACTCCAAGGGTATGGGTGGTGTCGGGGTGGGTTGGGGCTTCGCACAGTTTTTCTTTTTCTTTCTTTTTCTCTTTGTTCCCCCTTCTTTCCACTCTTGTTGCATCTCCTCTTCTTCTGTCGTTTCCTTCTCTGTTTGTTTCTGTTTTTTTCTTCCTCTCCTGAGGCTTCCTCAACGCTTTCCTTTTCTTTTTCCTTTGGTGGGGGAGGGCAGTAGGCTCTTATGTGACCCCTTTGGCCACACTTGTAGCACCTGGGCGCCCTACCCTCCACCCACACTCTCATAATAATATTTCCAGTTTTTATGCTGTCCGTAATCCTCTCTATAACATCCGCCTCCGTTTGAATGTTCATAACTAGTGTGGCACCTCTCACGCCTTCATACTTCATAATGGCGTGGAGGATGTCCACTTTATCTTCATTTCCTTTTATAACCGCAGCCGTTATTAATTCGCCCTCTAGGTGTGGAGGTATTCCTTCCACCCTAATTCTGGTTGTCCGCCTATTCAGATACGAGGGTAACAAGTAAAACTTTTCTGTACTCACCACCTTGGCTGCTACATTCCTGGCTACTTTTTCACTTTTAAATTGCACCGTTATGGTTCCGTATTGTAATCCTTTTGTCATGTACACAATTTCCTCTCCTGTCTGCTTGAGAGCCTCTTCAATTGCTTCCATGTTAATTACTTCCATCTTTCTACCTCCATTCATAAATACTTTATATTTAATGGTTCTACGATGGAACCAGTCTCCGCGCCCTACTGGAGGCAGCAACTCGACCTCTCCGTTCTCGTCCTCCTTCACAAACTCCTGGAGGCCCGTCAACTTAGCCAGGTCTATCTCTCTTTCCATTGACTTCTTCGTTACACCTGCGTAGGTGCCTTCCATCTTTTTCACCGCCAACTCCTCCTCAGATGTCGATACTTCCGTCGAAATTTCAGAGAAATTTCTCCCTTCCATCTCCTCCGTTTGATGGAGGCGGCTCATAATCGCCTCAGACCGAAAAACGGCCTCCCGAACCGAAAAAGTGCAACGCGCAGAACCAGTGAAACGCGAAACCGCATCAACTACGTTCAAAATTTCACAACAACAACCATTCACTTTTTGTTCTTTTTTACCGAATTTTCAGGAGCCGAAAAAAACACGACCGACGTCAAACGAAGTGGTGACGTTTCTGATTTCTTTATTACCCACTAGGGGCTACATAGAGGGGACATTACAAACATTGGGGACATAGAACATCACAATTACATATATATGAGCAAAATGGAATATGAAAATGATATATGAGAGTGATACCGACGGCCCCATCCGCCAGCATCACTTATCTGTCCTTCTTCACCCATTTCCAATTAGCATTCCTTTCTTCCTATCACAACATTCGTTTTTCTTTTAGCCATCTCTATCCATTCATCTTTCATTTCCACTGACCTCCAACACACACCCTCTTCCTCAAACCTTCTCGCCAATATACCCGTATCATCACTATCCACAGCCGTGTAGCTACAATCTTCGTGTTCGTACCACTTGGTTAACACCTGTTTTTTAACGTTTTGTATGTCTTTCCCATGTATAACACATAAAAAATGGGTCTTGGGACTTTCTTTGCTCTGTGTGTCTGTTTTTGATTTTCTTGTAGGCGGGGAGTGGGTGGAATCACTGTTTGCAGGGGAAGGATGGGACTCCAAGGGTATGGGTGGTGTCGGGGTGGGTTGGGGCTTCGCACAGTTTTTCTTTTTCTTTCTTTTTCTCTTTGTTCCCCCTTCTTTCCACTCTTGTTGCATCTCCTCTCTTCTGTCGTTTCCTTCTCTGTTTGTTTCTGTTTATTTTCTTCCTCTCCTGAGGCTTCCTCAACGCTTTCCTTTTCTTTTTCCTTTGGTGGGGGAGGGCAGTAGGCTCTTATGTGACCCCTTTGGCCACACTTGTAGCACCTGGGCGCCCTACCCTCCACCCACACTCTCATAATAATATTTCCAGTTTTTATGCTGTCCGTAATCCTCTCTATAACATCCGCCTCCGTTTGAATGTTCATAACTAGTGTGGCACCTCTCACGCCTTCATACTTCATAATGGCGTGGAGGATGTCCACTTTATCTTCATTCCTTTTATAACCGCAGCCGTTATTAATTCGCCCTCTAGGTGTGGAGGTATTCCTTCCACCCTAATTCTGGTTGTCCGCCTATTCAGATACGAGGGTAACAAGTAAAACTTTTCTGTACTCACCACCTTGGCTGCTACATTCCTGGCTGCTTTTTCACTTTTAAATTGCACCGTTATGGTTCCGTATTGTAATCCTTTTGTCATGTACACCACTTCCTCTCCTGTCTGCTTGAGAGCCTCTTCAATTGCTTCCATGTTAATTACTTCCATCTTTCTACCTCCATTCATAAATACTTTATATTTAATGGTTCTACGATGGAACCAGTCTCCGCGCCCTACTGGAGGCAGCAGCTCGACCTCTCCGTTCTCGTCCTCCTTCACAAACTCCTGGAGGCCCGTCAACTTAGCCAGGTCTATCTCTCTTTCCATTGACTTCTTCGTTACACCTGCGTAGGTGCCTTCCATCTTTTTCACCGCCAACTCCTCCTCAGATGTCGATACTTCCGTCGAAATTTCAGAGAAATTTCTCCCTTCCATCTCCTCCGTTTGATGGAGGCGGCTCATAATCGCCTCAGACCGAAAAACGGCCTCCCGAACCGAAAAAGTTTAACGCGCTGAACGAGCGAAACGCGAAACCGCGTCAACGCCGTTCAGAGTTTCCACAACAACAACCACGCTTTTTGTTCTTTTTTACCGAATTTTCAGGAGCCGAAAAAAACACAACCGACGTCAAACGAAGTGGTGACGTTTCTTATTTCTTTATTACCCACTAGGGGCGACACAGAAAGGGACACTAAGAAACATGGGGACATATAACATTATAATTAAACTTTATGAACATGAATTGTTAAACGAAAAAATGATTAAATGAAAGCGATACCAACGGCCCCGTCCGTCAGCATCACTTACCTGTCCTTTGTTTTTCATAGTCACTTGAATGTTCCTTGCCAATACGAACAAATTCCATATCCATTCTTACTCCGAAATACTCATCCATATTTTCACGAATTCATCGCTCATTCTTATATCTTTCACCTCCCAATTCTCGCATTCACACATCACCATAAAGTCACCTATGTTCTTCTTTTCAATCACAGCATACCTAGTCTCACCAACATCATACCATTTATACTCTTCCATTAGACTTTTAACTTCTTTCTGTTCAGTCATAGTACAAATGTACGGCCTGATATCGATTTCAATCTCTTGTGTGTGTGTATTCTTTTTTTTCTTTTGTTTTCTTGTTGGGGGGGAGCGGGTGGGTTCAATGTCTGCATGGATAGGGTGGGACTCAGAGGGCGTGGGTGGTTTTGGGGTGGATTGGAGTTCCATATTATTTTCTTTTCCACGTATTCTTCTCTTCCTCTTACTTCCAGCTTCCTTCCATTTCTGTGTATTCTCTTCCTCTGTTTCCTTCTCCTCTGGTTTCTGCTTCTCTCTCTCTGGTTCGGGATCCATTTCTTTCCCTGGGGGAGGGCAGAAGGCTCTTATGTGACCCCTCAGGCCACACTTGTAACAACGTGGAGCCCTGCCCTCCACCCACACTCTCATGATCACTTCTCCCAGTCTGATGCTTTCCGTCAGGTCCACCAGTACCTCGGTCTCTGCCTGTACGTTCAGCTCCACTGTTACGCCTCTCCAGCCCTCGGACTTAACCGAGGCATGGAGAATATCCACTTCGTCCTCGTGGCCGCTGATCACAGCCGCCACAATCCATTCTGCCTCCACGTTTGGTGGCACTCCCTCCACCCTTATTCGTGTAATCCTCCTGTTAAATACGTAGGTAACAGTGTTACCTTTTCCGACTTCACCGCCTTCGCTGCCATCTTCCTCGCTGCAGATTCACTTTTAAAATGCACAACTACGCTCCCATACTTGGATCCTCGAGTCAGAAAATTTATTTCCTCCTCAGTTCTTCGCAGGGCTTCCTCTATCCATTCCATGGTTACAACTTCTACCCTCTTCCTTTCGTTTGCGAACACCCTGTAAACAATGGTCCTCTTATCATACCATTCTTTTCTCCTGGGTGTCGGTGATAGTTCCACCTCACCGCTTTCCTTTTCCATGTGTTTCTGGTAACTTGGTAGTTTGGCCAAGTCGACCCCTTTCTCTTCCGCCTTCTTGGTTACACCGGCATAAGTATAACTCAGCTTCTTTTCCAATTTCCTTGCTGCAATTTCTAGCTCCTTCTCAGACAAGTCTGATAAAGACTCGAAAACTCCAGCCTTTTCCTCCATCAGCTTCACTGCAATTGCCTGTTCCAGTTCCTCATCTGTCGTGGACAAGTCTGTTAGAGACTCATAGTCCATTTCCTTCTGTCTGACAGACCGAAAACGGCCGCCAAAACAGAAAAAAGTTTAACGCGCTGAACGAGCGAAACGCGAAACCGCGTCAACGCCGTTCAGAATTTCCACAACAACAACAACGCTTTTTGTTCTTTTTTACCGAATTTTCAGGAGCCGAAAAAAACACAACCGACGTCAAACGAAGTGGTGACGTTTCTGATTTCTTTATTACCCACTAGGGGCTACATAGAGGGGACATTACAAACATTGGGGACATAGAACATCACAATTACATATATATGAGCAAAATGGAATATGAAAATGATATATGAGAGTGATACCGACGGCCCCATCCGCCAGCATCACTTATCTGTCCTTCTTCACCCATTTCCAATTAGTATTCCTTGTTTTCCTATCACAACATTCGTTTTTCTTTTAGCCATCTCTATCCATTCATCTTTCATTTCCACTGACCTCCAACACACACCCTCTTCCTCAAACCTTCTCGCCAATATACCCGTATCATCACTATCCACAGCCGTGTAGCTACAATCTTCGTGTTCGTACCACTTGGTTAACACCTGTTTTTTAACGTTTTGTATGTCTTTCCCATGTATAACACATAAAAAATGGGTCTTGGACTTTCTTTGCTCTGTGTGTCTTTTTTTGATTTTCTTGTAGGCGGGGAGTGGGTGGAATCACTGTTTGCAGGGGAAGGATGGGACTCCAAGGGTATGGGTGGTGTCGGGGTGGGTTGGGGCTTCGCACAGTTTTTCTTTTTCTTCTTTTTCTCTTTCTTCCCCCTTCTTTCCACTCTTGTTGCATCTCCTCTTCTTCTGTCGTTTCCTCTCTGTTGTTCTGTTTTTATTTTCTTCCTCTCCTGAGGCTTCCTCAACGCTTTCCTTTTCTTTTTCCTTTGGTGGGGGAGGGCAGTAGGCTCTTATGTGACCCCTTTGGCCACACTTGTAGCACCTGGGCGCCCTACCCTCCACCCACACTCTCATAATAATATTTCCAGTTTTTATGCTGTCCGTAATCCTCTCTATAACATCCGCCTCCGTTTGAATGTTCATAACTAGTGTGGCACCTCTCACGCCTTCATACTTCATAATGGCGTGGAGGATGTCCACTTTATCTTCATTTCCTTTTATAACCGCAGCCGTTATTAATTCGCCCTCTAGGTGTGGAGGTATTCCTTCCACCCTAATTCTGGTTGTCCGCCTATTCAGATACGAGGGTAACAAGTAAAACTTTTCTGTACTCACCACCTTGGCTGCTACATTCCTGGCTGCTTTTTCACTTTTAAATTGCACCGTTATGGTTCCGTATTGTAATCCTTTTGTCATGTACACAATTTCCTCTCCTGTCTGCTTGAGAGCCTCTTCAATTGCTTCCATGTTAATTACTTCCATCTTTCTACCTCCATTCATAAATACTTTATATTTAATGGTTCTACGATGGAACCAGTCTCCGCGCCCTACTGGAGGCAGCAACTCGACCTCTCCGTTCTCGTCCTCCTTCACAAACTCCTGGAGGCCCGTCAACTTAGCCAGGTCTATCTCTCTTTCCATTGACTTCTTCGTTACACCTGCGTAGGTGCCTTCCATCTTTTTCACCGCCAACTCCTCCTCAGATGTCGATACTTCCGTCGAAATTTCAGAGAAATTTCTCCCTTCCATCTCCTCCGTTTGATGGAGACGGCTCATAATCGCCTCAGACCGAAAAACGGCCTCCCGAACCGAAAAAGTGCAACGCGCAGAACCAGTGAAACGCGAAACCGCATCATAACTACGTTCACAATTTCACAACAACAACCATTCACTTTTTGTTCTTTTTTACCGAATTTTCAGCAGCCGAAAAAAACACAACCGACCAAATGGTTCGTCGTGTTTTTTTTTATTTCTTTATTACCCACTAGGGGCTACATAGAGGGGACATTACAAACATTGGGGACATAGAACATCACAATTACATATATATGAGCAAAATGGAATATGAAAATGATATATGAGAGTGATACCGACGGCCCCATCCGCCAGCATCACTTATCTGTCCTTCTTCACCCATTTCCAATTAGTATTCCTTGTTTTCCTATCACAACATTCGTTTTTCTTTTAGCCATCTCTATCCATTCATCTTTCATTTCCACTGACCTCCAACACACACCCTCTTCCTCAAACCTTCTCGCCAATATACCCGTATCATCACTATCCACAGCCGTGTAGCTACAATCTTCGTGTTCGTACCACTTGGTTAACACTGTTTTTAACGTTTTGTATGTCTTTCCCATGTATAACACATAAAAAATGGGTCTTGGGACTTTCTTTGCTCTGTGTGTCTGTTTTTGATTTTCTTGTAGGCGGGGAGTGGGTGGAATCACTGTTTGCAGGGGAAGGATGGGACTCCAAGGGTATGGGTGGTGTCGGGGTGGGTGGGGCTTCGCACAGTTTTTCTTTTTCTTTCTTTTTCTCTTTCTTCCCCCTTCTTTCCACTCTTGTTGCATCTCCTCTTCTTCTGTCGTTTCCTTCTCTGTTTGTTTCTGTTTATTTTCTTCCTCTCCTGAGGCTTCCTCAACGCTTTCCTTTTCTTTTTCCTTTGGTGGGGGAGGGCAGTAGGCTCTTATGTGACCCCTTTGGCCACACTTGTAGCACCTGGGCGCCCTACCCTCCACCCACACTCTCATAATAATATTTCCAGTTTTTATGCTGTCCGTAATCCTCTCTATAACATCCGCCTCCGTTTGAATGTTCATAACTAGTGTGGCACCTCTCACGCCTTCATAATGGCGTGGAGGATGTCCACTTTATCTTCATTTCCTTTTATAACCGCAGCCGTTATTAATTCGCCCTCTAGGTGTGGAGGTATTCCTTCCACCCTAATTCTGGTTGTCCGCCTATTCAGATACGAGGGTAACAAGTAAAACTTTTCTGTACTCACCACCTTGGCTGCTACATTCCTGGCTGCTTTTTCACTTTTAAATTGCACCGTTATGGTTCCGTATTGTAATCCTTTTGTCATGTACACAATTTCCTCTCCTGTCTGCTTGAGAGCCTCTTCAATTGCTTCCATGTTAATTACTTCCATCTTTCTACCTCCATTCATAAATACTTTATATTTAATGGTTCTACGATGGAACCAGTCTCCGCGCCCTACTGGAGGCAGCAACTCGACCTCTCCGTTCTCGTCCTCCTTCACAAACTCCTGGAGGCCCGTCAACTTAGCCAGGTCTATCTCTCTTTCCATTGACTTCTTCGTTACACCTGCGTAGGTGCCTTCCATCTTTTTCACCGCCAACTCCTCCTCAGATGTCGATACTTCCGTCGAAATTTCAGAGAAATTTCTCCCTTCCATCTCCTCCGTTTGATGGAGGCGGCTCATAATCGCCTCAGACCGAAAAACGGCCTCCCGAACCGAAAAAGTGCAACGCGCAGAACCAGTGAAACGCGAAACCGCATCAACGCCGTTCAGAGTTTCCACAACAACAACCACGCCTTTTGCTCTTTTTTACCGAACTTTCAGGAGCCGAAAAAAACACAACCGACGTCAAACGAAGTGGTGACGTTTCTTATTTCTTTATTACCCACTAGGGGCGACACAGAAAGGGACACTAAGAAACATGGGGACATATAACATTATAATTAAACTTTATGAACATGAATTGTTAAACGAAAAAATGATTAAATGAAAGCGATACCAACGGCCCCGTCCGTCAGCATCACTTACCTGTCCTTTGTTTTTCATAGTCACTTGAATGTTCCTTGCCAATACGAACAAATTCCATATCCATTCTTACTCCGAAATACTCATCCATATTTTCCACGAATTCATCGCTCATTCTTATATCTTTCACCTCCCAATTCTCGCATTCACACATCACCATAAAGTCACCTATGTTCTTCTTTTCAATCACAGCATACCTAGTCTCACCAACATCATACCATTTATACTCTTCCATTAGACTTTTAACTTCTTTCTGTTCAGTCATAGTACAAATGTACGGCCTGATATCGATTTCAATCTCTTGTGTGTGTGTATTCTTTTTTTTCTTTTGTTTTCTTGTTGGGGGGGAGCGGGTGGGTTCAATGTCTGCATGGATAGGGTGGGACTCAGAGGGCGTGGGTGGTTTTGGGGTGGATTGGAGTTCCATATTATTTTCTTTTCCACGTATTCTTCTCTTCTCTTACTTCCAGCTTCCTTCCATTTCTGTGTATCTCTTCCTCTGTTTCCTTCTCCTCTGGTTTCTGCTTCTCTCTCTCTGGTTCGGGATCCATTTCTTTCCTGGGGGAGGGCAGAAGGCTCTTATGTGACCCCTCAGGCCACACTTGTAACAACGTGGAGCCCTGCCCTCCACCCACACTCTCATGATCACTTTCCCAGTCTGATGCTTTCCGTCAGGTCCACCAGTACCTCGGTCTCTGCCTGTACGTTCAGCTCCACTGTACGCCTCTCCAGCCCTCGGACTTAACCGAGGCATGGAGAATATCACTTCGTCCTCGTGGCCGCTGATCACAGCCGCCACAATCCATTCTGCCTCCACGTTGGTGGCACTCCCTCCACCCTTATTCGTGTAATCCTCCTGTTTAAATACGTAGGTAACAGTGTTACCTTTTCCGACTTCACCGCCTTCGCTGCCATCTTCCTCGCTGCAGATTCACTTTTAAAGTGCACAACTACGGTCCCGTACTTGGATCCTCGAGTCAGAAAATTTATTTCCTCCTCAGTTCTTCGCAGGGCTTCCTCTATCCATTCCATGGTTACAACTTCTACCCTCTTCCTTTCGTTTGCGAACACCCTGTAAACAATGGTCCTCTTATCATACCATTCTTTTCTCCTGGGTGTCGGTGATAGTTCCACCTCACCGCTTTCCTTTTTCATGTGTTTCTGGTAACTTGGTAGCTTGGCCAAGTCGACCCCTTTCTCTTCCGCCTTCTTGGTTACACCGGCATAAGTATAACTCAGCTTCTTTTCCAATTTCCTCGCTGCCATTTCTAGCTCCTTCTCAGACGTAGGCGAGTCTGATAAAGACTCGAAAACTCCAGCCTTTTCCTCCATCAGCTTCATTGCAATTGCCTGTTCCAGTTCCTCATCTGTCGTGGACAAGTCTGTTAGAGACTCATAGTCCATTTCCTTCTGTCTGACAGACCGAAAACGGCCGCCAAAACAGAAAAAAGTTTAACGCGCTGAACGAGCGAAACGCGAAACCGCGTCAACGCCGTTCAGAATTTCCACAACAACGCTTTTTGTTCTTTTTTACCGAATTTTCAGGAGCCGAAAAAAACACAACCGACGTCAAACGAAGTGGTGCCGTTTCTTATTTCTTTATTACCCACTAGGGGCGACATAGAGAATACATACAATCACGAATGATGAAAAAAAATTATTATGAACGTTTGGGGTCGAAAATGAATAAAAATCGAATGATTATACAATAGACACAACAAAATTACAAGATGCAGTGGGGCGGGTTCGCGACCCCATGCTCCCCGCCACGACACTTAGCCTTGTGGTTTTCTTTTTCTTCCTATCTCACATTTGTGAGGGATCTTTTACTCTGCACATTTTTCCATCTTTCATAAAACACTTTCTTACTCAGGCTCCTTCTCTCCAGTTCTATATGTCTTTTCAGGTGGAATTTAAAATATTCCACCAGACTTGAACCAGAGATGAAGTCGCCTGTTATCATTCCTTTCATCCTTGTCTTCCATACTGCCTGTTTCGCAGTTGAAACCACGGCGAGAAAACAAAACTTACCTTCTTTCGTTAAGAAATCAGGTGGGCTGATTTTTACAATAGATTCGGCTGATAGCTGTACTCTTCGTTCACCTGACATTAGTTGTTCGGCACAATCCCACATATCTTTCACCCCCGAACACTGCACGATCGCGTGCGAGACGGTTTCCCGTTCTCGCCCACACCTCGTACAGGTCGGGCTGACTTGGCAACCGTGCCTTGCAAGCTTGTCCCGAACAGGTAAGGCTCCTCGGTAGCACTGCCAAGCCAAAGACTTCTGGAAATTGTCCAGTGTCTTCGGCCCAAATGTACTTTGGAACAGACTGGCCAGCTGATTATCGTCGAAACCTAGGGCTTCCCCCAGCGTATCATCGTTACCGGCCTCTACAAACCCTCTATAAAACACAGCGGTAGAACCACTGCCACAGGCATTACCCGAGCGACGGAATAGTCGGAGTGCCTTGCGACACTCCGTATACCACGTGCCCAACTTCGATCTGCGATTATACCAGGCCTCCCGGCCACCGAAACTGGTGAACCTGGGGAACATCTGTTTCGCCAGCGGAGACCACACCCGTTCACTACCCAGATGGAGCCACAGGTGCCTTAGCCTCAGCGCATTTCTGCGCATCATTAGCCACGGCATCCCTAGTCCACCCTGTAACGGTTTTTGACAGCAGACAGAGTCTCACAAGCGGTTTCGAGCCCTTCCACAAGAAGCGAAAGAGCTGTCTCTCCAACTTGATCAACCACGAATCCGGGCAAGGCACGACGGCAAGGCGGTAGGTGATCACCGATGCTATAAACACATTGGCCACCTCCGCCCTACCTTTCAAGGATAACCACCGGCAAGACCAAATCTTGACTATTGCAGCCACCTTGCTCGATACCTCGCTCCAGTTCTTCTCTATTTGGAGGTCCGGACCGAACCAGACCCCGAGCAACTTAATCGGGCCCTCCGTCCAACGTCCCACGACGCTGTCTGGAGGCATCGACTTGCCTCTCCAGGTGCCGAGTTGCAAGCCGACCGACTTTTCACGATTAACTTTTGCTCCTGTCACCGTCTCGTAAACCTCTATGGCCTTGCCTACTTTACGTAGGTGGTCCACTTCAGTCACGATGATAGTGATGTCATCCGCGTACGCCGAAACCGACATATCACGTCCTGGTTGCCTCGGGATGCCGCTCAGTCTTCGCAGCAGCGGCTCCAGGGCCACTACATACAAAAGCGGGGAGAGCGGACATCCCTGGCGAACCGAGCGTTTGACCTTGAACGGCTTAGAAAGAAAGCCGTTCACCTGAACTACCGAGTCGGCGTTGTCATACATTTCGATGATCCACCTGAGGAAGCCAAGACCCAGGCCGAACTGAGCCAGAACGGACACCAGGTAGTGATGGTCGACCCTATCGAACGCTTTAGACTGGTCTAAATGGACCACTGCCCCTCCCTTGCCGAGATCGTTATTTATTCCCTCTATCGTGTATCTAATTAGATGGAGATTATCCTGAATGGCTCTGCCCGGTACGGCGCACGTTTGCGCTTTCCCAATCAGTCCATTCGCGACACGCGCCAATCTGTTCGATAACACTTTGGCCAAAATCTTCAACTCTGCGTTAAGCAGAGTGATGGGCCTGAAATTATCTATTACGTCCCCCTTGCTCTGGTCCTTCCTGATTAGCGTCACCACTCCCCGGCGCACAGATCTGGGGATAAACCCATTCTGCTGCCAGTTTGCGTAGACGCCCGTCAGTAAGTCCCCGAACAAGTCCGGCATACTTTTATAAAGCTCGTATGGTAGACCATCCAGTCCCGGCGCCTTACCTGCACCGCAGTCCGCCATGGCCTCTATTACCTCCCCAGGTGTGATCGGCTCCTCACTACACTTCGCATCCTGCCCCGAGAGGCGCGGCAGCCCGTCGAGGAGGTCCGTAAGGTCCCTCCCCCTATCCGGTCCGCCGCTCCCCCCGAAAAGCTGGGCGAAGTGGTCCTGAAAAGCTTGACACATCTCCTCGGGCTCGTCTGTCAACATACCTTGTTGGTTCGCCAGAGATCGAATTGTAGCATCATTGCCACGTTGGGCTTCCACCACTCGGGCCCATCCTGCAGCCTTGATTCCTTCGCTCCCCATCGCACGTTGTCTAGCCCTGACAATGCAACCCATGTGTTGGGCTTCGAGGTGCTGGTTAAGAACCAGTCTCTTGACCTTCACCTGGTCTGCATTGCCAGTTCGCATTGCTTCCTCTAAGTCCTTAACTAGTGCAGTTACCCTTCTAGCCTCTCTAGCTACATGGTTAGTACTATATCTAACGGACTCATATTTTATGGCTCGCTTAAGGGCATACCACCATTTGTTGTTACAAATGGAGCCGGTCATGGCCCTCTGGATTATTAACCTAATCCTGTCCCTGTACTCCTTAATCGCCAAAAGGGACGTATTAAGTTTCCAGTAACCAGGACCTCTAGTTATCTTATCTACGTCTAGCCTACAGGTGACCATCTTGTGGTCACTGTAGCTGACTATATGGAGTTGTGGACTCTTAACTAGGTTCTTATCTACCTTCCTAATTAATATCCTGTCTATATACGACTTTGCCGATCCGTCGCTATTTGACCACGTCCACAGTGGAGCGCCCGGATGTTCCAGTCTATATGGATCTACCAGCTCAAAACGTCTTAGTAGATCCAGGAAGCAAGTATTTCCTTTTCTGTCTGTTCGCGAGCCTTCACAGTCTACCCGCACATCGCAGATTGTGTTGAAGTCCCCTAACATTACTACTGGGCACGATGTACTCAGAAACTTCTCCAGGTTCCGATAATAATCACTTTTCCCCTTATTGGGGGGAGCGTAAACCGCAACCAGCCTGATTGTCTTACGGCTACTGAACGTCAACTCAACGACGACCAGCCTACCTTCCGGATCCGTAAAAATCAACTTTTTCTCAGAAACCCGGTTCTTTTTACACAGGACCAACACCCCGCTTCCGCTGACCGACGGGTTCGGAGAGATGACACTCTCGTAACCGCCGAACAGCGGGAGCAGATCTCTTGGCCCCTTTAACCGGTTTCTGTGGCAACGACAACATCTAAATCCCGTGACCTGATGTCATTTAGGAAGCGCCCTTGCTTCCAGCTCTGCATCAGGCCACGCACATTCAAACACCCTACACGAATATGAGACATTACTTACCTTTATTCCGTGGTCGTGGCGGGGAAGTCCACATTAATCAGTGACTTGTCCACTCCGAGTCGCGGACCCTTTATGTCCCCTGCGAACTGTGCATTTAACATGTTAAAGTTCCGTAAGTCCAATTTATAAATTTCTACATTTTTTTGTAGATTTCTGTGGGTTTTCACCCTTTCTGCGCTTGGGATATTTCCCATTCCACTTTTAAGTCGGTCATTATTTTTGTCTATTGCCGCATATACTATTTGGGCTTCTGTAAATCTGCTTTTTTGTGGGCTTTGTGGGGGTGATGGGGAGGACCCCGGGGAGTATGATGGGGGGGAACACGAGGAGGGGGTTGAAATGGAGGGGTAATGCTCGGCACTGAGGGGTGGGGGTGGATTGGGTGGGGGCTTCTCTTTTTGTGGGGAACCGTGGTTGGGTGGGGATGGTTTTCCCCCCTGGGAGTTGGACTTCTTTTTGATTGTGCCCGGGTTGGTTGGGCCTATGTCCGCGTTTTTCCTTTTTGGCGTTTTCTTCCGCCTCACCGTTGTGAAGTCGTCCTCTTCCTCCGTTTTCTTCTCCGCCTCCTCTTCCGTCTTTTTCCTTTCTTCTTCCTTCTTGCTGGTGGGGCATTCCATACGGATGTGACCTATCTCGCCACATCCGTAGCAACGTGGCTTTCGCCCCTCCACCACCACCCGCAAGTTAATCTCTTCCCCGAACTGAATACCTTCTGGAACCTCCTCCATTGCCTCCGGGGTCGCTTGCACCACCACGTGCAACGCTTGTCCTCTCCAATTTTCTTTTATTACTCTTCTGATGTTTATTACTGTTATTTTTTCTTCCAGCCCCATTAACAGTGCTGGAAGCAACCACCTCACGTCGACCTGTGGCGGCACGTCCTCCACTCTAATTTTTGAGGTTCTCCTTCCTAAATACGAGGGTAATAAAATTATTTCCTCCGTCTTTATTGGTGTTAAGGAGTGTTTTTTTGCTGTTTCTTCATCTCTGAATTGTACCTCTATGGTTGCGAACTTTCTCCCCCACGTCACGTAATCCATATCGCTCCACACTAGTTTCAGGCATTTCTCCGCCTGGTCTTTGGTTATTCTTTCAATTCTCTTCTCTTTTATCACATATGATTTATAAATTATCGTTCTTTTCTCGGTTTCCTCTTTGATTGTTTGTGGGAGGGCAGCTATCGCGTTATTTCCTTCTTTTTTAAACATTTTTTTAAACTTTTCGTATTCCACCTCCTCCATCTTTACTTCCTCTGTCTTCCTACCAGCAGCGGCAGCGAAGTTGAACATCTTGGTTTTTTCACTTGGTACATTTGCTGTTTTCACAGTTTCATCGGAAGTCACACCTTCCGTAACTTTATCCGTTTTCGTAGCTTTTTAATCGGCGAACCTTCATTCGCTTTTGCTGTTTTCACAGCTTCCTTGGAAGTCGTGTCTTCCGCAATTTTTTCTTCTTCCGCAATTTTCATATTTTTTTGTGTAGGTAAACCTACTATTTCATCATTTTTTGACATTTTTGGACAAATGTGTGTGTTTTTTTCGTGTATTTTAATGTGCAGCAGTTCCCCTCCGTGAGGAGGGGAAAACAAAGTTTTCCTGGTTCAAAACCAGCAACAGTTCAAACAATTTTTTAAACAAGACAATTAAGACAGGTTTTAACACAAACACAACTATTCACTTTTTGTTCCCTCCTACCGAACCTTCAGGAGCCGAAAAAACACAACCGACGTCAAACGAAGTGGTGCCGTTTCTGCTACCTCGCCGCTTTCAAAGGTTAAATATATTGTTGTTGGTCAACTTTGATCTTGTATATCTATGGTGAAAGCTTCCAACTTACGCTCAATCATTTCGTCTTCTGTTTCATGTTATATGGTATTTATAATAGCCGACATGTCTGTCCATTTTTTAAGGTAATATGGTGAAATTTCAGTGACATTTGGTTACTATTTCTAGTAGATTGAACAACCTGTGAGCCTTCTTGCTGGGCTCACCCGAGCTCAGCTTAGAGTTATCATCTTATAAAAGTTTCAGGAAGAGCATAATTAGAATCAGCCTGTAGTAGAATCCTGCCAATCCTATCACTTTAATAATACAGAGACCCAATCACAGGCATCAATAAAATATCATATCCCAATCCACATTTAAACGTTAGCAGCAGGACGCAATCAGAAGTGTCAAACCTGAACATTAACTAATCATCTCTCCTGGTAAGCATACACTCTCAACACGCCCTCATCAGGGCGAGAAAATACTTCAACACCAGCACTAACAACCATCATCACCAACAGTAGGAATATTATCAACAAAGTTCGTTGATGGAATTTTGTTCAACTTGTGCTGCGCCCTTGCTCATCAGAGGATAGATTTTACGTTATCTTGAGGACAGCAATTTGAATTTGTTTCGAGGAAAAATACAGTATAGGGCAGCGATTAGCTGAAAGAACAGAGAAATATTGATATTTGTCGATCTCGTTCACCTCCAGGTCGATTCGTTTTGCCTAGTTTTGAAATATTCTGTTTTGAGGGATCTCCTCCGGACGAAATTCCACAGTCTGAAAGTGTTTAAACAACACGCATGCATTGTGACATCGATAGTGTGTGTGTGTGTGCGTATGTCTGTGTAAATGCCTTTCACCACCGGACAAAATTAATTACTGTGTTTCGTGACGATAATTCTTGTTCCGATTTCAAATCTATTCGATATCAGCTTTGCTTTTTATTGTTAAAGAACCAAAAAAGTGTATTTCTTCAATCTAAGCATCCATATAAAATAGTTAAACGAGGGCAAACTGAGACAAGTATATAAGCTTTACAGATAAAGGGAAATAAACAAAAGAAGGTAAAATATTAAAAAAAGATGAGGAAGAAAAGGAATTTATAGATTAAGAACAGTTAAATGTTTCAGTTGTTAAATCTTTTTTGTAGCCTCACTGAACTGGAAGATCTTATTTATGGTTGGTGAATTCACCAAATATAAATTGTATCTCCAGACTCGGTAGGATTTTTATTACCTGTTTTAAAATGCACTGCCACTAAAGCTCGGAATTTTTGCAATACAAAAAATACTGATTAGGTCACTGAATAATCTCCACAGAACGTACATGTGATTCCATAAGACATGTGCAAGGTCGAATAGAGTTCGATTAAACCCATTACAACCCTCCTCAACAGCATATTCTACCATGTAACTCTGTAGCAAATTATAAATGCTGGCGCAATTTTTGATTAAATATCATTCTTTCATTGCACAATATTGCGAGTTCAACTCCAGCCAAAATCAAGTTTTGTCTTTTCATTCATTTGGGGATCGTGAAATAAAGGCCAAAAATATACAAAAACATCACATTTTCAAGGTGAAAATGTCTCAAACTTCAAGCTACACGATCATAAATATTTACGTGTGTGATTATGAATGAGTGCACATATATGTATATGTACGTATAGATATAAAAAAATAGGGTATTGAAAGGTTCCTCGCTACAAGGACTGGTTGGACGTCAAACCTACCGCGTTCTTTTCAAAAATTATTTTTAAAAATAAAGAACCGCTGCAGTAAGTGGGTGAATCACATATTTACTGATCCTCATATATTTCCTTTTATGCAAAGCAGGAACTTTTCAACTTTCTATACATGCATATATATATATATATATATATATATATATATATATATATATATAATATATATATATATATATATATATATATATATATATATATATAATAGAAATATTAAAATTACTAAGTCTCTCTAAAAGAGAACAGCGGCAGCGTTCCCGGAAAATAATAGTTATCGCCATACTAATATGGCATTCTTATAAAAATAAGAATAAAGCTGTCTGCTTATTAGCTCCATGAGGCCATCGCCTTAAGTTAGCTATTTGATACACAAACTGTATCCATATAACCTTCGAACAAGGGAGGTCAGTCGCTCCACACTACTTGACCGGCAGCTACAGACGCGTTTCGGGGTATTGCCCCTTTTCAATGCAGCGTAGCCAGCCAGTAGGTGTCGCTTCTGACAATCTCTGTTCGATGGTTTTATTTACCTAGTTTCGGTGGAATACATCCACTTGTTTTCAATAATAGAAATATTAAAATTACTAAGTCTCATGGAGCTAATAAGCAGACAGCTTTATTCTTATTTTTATAAGAATGCCATATTAGTATGGCGATAGCTATTATTTTCCGGGAACGCTGCCGCTGTTCTCTTTTAGAGAGACTTAGTAATTTTAATATTTCTATTATTGAAAACAAGTGGATGTATTCCACCGAAACTAGGTAAATAAAACCATCGAACAGAGATTGTCAGAAGCGACACCTACTGGCTGGCTACGCTGCATTGAAAAGGGGCAATACCCCGAAACGCGTCTGTAGCTGCCGGTCAAGTAGTGTGGAGCGACTGACCTCCCTTGTTCGAAGGTTATATGGATACAGTTTGTGTATCAAATAGCTAACTTAAGGCGATGGCCTCATGGAGCTAATAAGCAGACAGCTTTATTCTTATTTTTATAAGAATGCCATATTAGTATGGCGATAACTATTATATATATATATATTTATATGTATATGTATATGTATGTATGTATGTATATATATACATACATACATACATACATACATGCATACATACATACATACATACATACATACATACATGCATATACATACATTTGCATGTATATACATATATATATATATATATATATACGTTAGAGAGCGTAGGCTCGAAACGTAAAAGACTTTCCCACCTTCCCGAGCGCCAAACTAAAACACCTACTTGTTGTTTATACACCTGCCTTCGTCTTTACTTTCTCTGTAAATTTTAACTATATATAACGCTCCATTCCCACAAACAACAACATAATATATACTCTATTACAACACCACCACTACCACCAATATCTCAAACAAGGAATCCCCAAATCTGCCGTTATTCCCTGCGAGACAGATTGTGTTTGCACAGGGATTGTCCCTTTACCCATCTCCCGGGGACTCATCGGACAAATGATAATAAAAATAAAAGCAAAAAAACCTATGACTCATATAAAAATAACCACTCATATAAAAATAACCACATCATTTTCTTTAAACCAATCTTGATGCTTTCTTTGCATCAACAACCCCAGAACTTTCCTGCATATATCATATATATATATATATATCTTTATAATAGTATGTGACAATTACTGTATATGTGTATATGTGTATATATATATGTGTATATATATCTGTATATGTATGTGTATATGTGTGTATATATGTATATATATATATGTATATATGTATGTATATGTATATATGTATATATATATATGTATATGTCTATATATACGTATATGTATATATATATATTTGTATATATATATATACATATATATATATATATATATATATATATATATACATATATAAACACACATATATATAAACACACATATATATACACATAAATATATATACAAATATATATATATATACATACATAAACTTAGATAAACTTAGATATGTTTCGACCAATGATTGGTCCAGGCCATGTATAACTTAATATAACTTAATATAACTTAATAGCACCACCTGATAGGATTATTTGAATCCTGTTTAAGTCAAGTTTTGTTTATGGTCCATTCAAGTAGTGAGTTTTTGTTGGGCGAGTTGTATCCAATTATGGGTGGCTTATCGGGTATTCCTTGAATGAATCTATCCAGACTCCGTTTAAAGTTGATGGGATCCTGTTCCTCTTTGATCTCTTTCGGGACAATGTTAAATAGGGCAGGGCCTGTTAAGGAAAAGAAATTATGTTGTAGTGTACATGTATGCTGTGATCTTGAATTGGGCAGGGGACGTATGGCCCGTGGTCCCAGTCTTGGATGAACCTTGAAGCTAATGTTCAGGTCGTTTGGGCAAAGTTGGCGGTATATTCTCCGCATCGTACAAATGATATACCGCTCACGGCGACGCTGGAGAGAGTAGAGTTTCAAGGCTTTAAGGCGATCCCAATATTCGAGAGCAGCCATGCCTCCAATTCGTTTAGTGAGTGCTCTCTGGGGTGATTCAATCCTCGAGATGTGTTGTCTTGTATATACATATATATAGATATATACATATATATAGATATATACATATATATATACATATACATATATATATAGACATATATATATATATAATATATATATATATATATATTATATATATATATACATATATACATATACATACATATATACATTATATATATACATATATATACACATATACACATACATATACAGATATATATATATATATATATATATAGATCAATAAATGGTGGGGTTGTGTTGACCGCACGTGGAGAAATGATAAGTAAGGAAAAATTTTTTTAAAAATGCAGAATGCTCAAATGAAAGAAAATTTTAATAAAATGAGAAAATGATAAAATATATAATATATATTTATTCAACCGGTTTTCGTCATTGTATGACTTGTCAAGAATATTATGTTTTAAGAAGTTATTTTAAAAATTAGAAAGGGGAAAAAAAGAAAATTGCATTGTTTTTTGTAAAAGAATAATGATAAAAATGTACAAAAATTAAAAAATAAGTTCTCCGATACATTGTGAGTTCGTTGTGTATCTTGAGTTTTATGGTTGTTTACCAAAAAATTACCTTGAGGTGTTAAGATCCAAATACACATACTCTCCAAACCCCCTCCTAACAGGACACAACCTCCCCCAACCATATAAAAAACCTTTTCCCCCCCGAAACATCTCAAACAAGACCCACCACAAAACCTGGTTTTCCAATCACTCTAACACCCCTCCCCCACCGATTAGAACCTTCAAGAACCTCCCATACACTAGAAATTATCCCCCCCTCAAGGCTCCCCTCCCTCACACTAATAACAAACAAAGCATCCTACCCACACCGATACATATAAGACCCACCCAACGAACCCCCTATAGTCCACCCATCCAACAACCACATTCCTACCACATCTCCTACAGATCTCCAAACCCTCACATCCCACACGAACCCAATCACCACAACTACATACCCCCCTACATCCCCCCATACAATCTACCAGTCACACACCCACAAACCCATCGCATTTCTCACAAATCCTTACACCATCGCATCCCATACCAACACAAATACGACAACTACCTACCCCCCTCCAACCTCCCCACCCAAAAACACTCCTACACATACAACCAGAACTTTAACAAAGAATACACCCCTTACCTCAACAACCATTTTTTAGACAGAGGGGAAAAATACAAACACCACCGCTAACACAGACCCAAAATAAGAAAACAAAAATTATAAACCTCTCCAGCAAAACACTGACACCAACCCAAATCAACATCCTAGCAGAGGTTTGAAATTCACACCCACCCCAAGAACACCCAACCCCCGGAGGTCAAGGATGACGTTTCTGAATTCTGCAGAAAACTTCGCCTAACAGAAGCTTTGACAGATATCAACAATGGGGACGATTCATTGATCAGAAATAAAAGCAACTTCCTACCACCAAAAGGGAGAAATAAAACACTGGACGTTTTCTGTAAACACATCCAGAGTCTCCCCTTTACCCCAAGCAAAACCAAGGTAAAATCCAATTTCAGTAAGGAAGAATGGGAAAACCTACGTGACATACAACTGGATAAAAACCTCACCATCAAAGAAGCGGACAAGGGAGTGCTGTGGTCCTTATGAACACGGAATTTTATAAACACCTAGTGTTCTCCATGCTTAACAATAACATTTTCTATGAGGTTATTAACAACTACAAACAGCAAAAAACAATCAGAAACCTCACCACACTCATACGCCAACACGGTCAGGGACTCACAGAAAAAGAAAGGGATTATATCACCATTTTCAAATGCAAGCCCAGCCTTTTTTATGGCCTTCCTAAAATCCATAAAACAAATACATCACCGAAGCCTGCAAACTCTCCACTGACATCCACATCAACATCAAAGCACTGGAGGACTAAAACTAAGGCCCATCGTGGCTGGTACCTCCTGTGAAACACACCGCCTGAGTAACTTCCTAGAAATCCTTTTGAAACCTTTCCTTACCCACATCAAAAGTTTCATTAGGGATGATCTGGACATGCTCAAACACCTCCCGAAAACAGTTAACGAGGAGGCACTCCTGGTATCCTTTGATGTCATCAACTCTACACAACATTCCACACGAGTATGGTATAGAGGCAATTGACTTCTGGCTAGAAAAACAGCCAGAGACATTCCCTGACCGCATTAACAAGTCTTTTATTACAGAATCTCTTAAGTTCATTCTGACAAACAATTTTTTTCTCTTCGACGACACACACTACCGTCAAAAATGTGGCATTGCGATGGGTACCAAGGCTGCACCAGTCCTTGCGAACCTCATAATGGGTTACTTCGAACTGTCACTCTATGAAATATCAAGCCAGAAATTTGGACATGTTTTCCACACCTACCTAATGGAAAACTGGAAAAGGTATTTAGATGATTGTTTCATCATATGGAAAGAACCTTATGAAAAACTCCTGGAATTCAAAACCATACTAAACAACATACATCCCAACATCCAATTCACTATGGAATTAAGCAAACATCATCTCCCATTCCTTGATCTCCTAATTATAAAAACACCTAAGAACCAAATCATAACAGACATCTACCACAAACCTACAGACTCACAACAATACCTCCTCTTTAGTTCATGCCACCCAAAACACACCAAGACAATATCCCTTTCAATTTAGCTAAAAGGGTATGCACCATTGTCTCGGATCCAAAAACACGAGAAATACGCCTTCAAGACCTCAAAAAAACACTATTACAACGTCAATATCCCTCCACCCTTATAGAGTATGGAATAAAACGCGCCAAAGAACTAGACAACACTACACTGAAAACCACCCAACCTAACACCACCACAACCTCAAAATACTTCCATACATTTCCACCCACAACCCCAAAAATATCGAAGCATACACCACAATCATACAAAACCTCAGTCTACTGTCAACAGACCCAAAAATGAAAAACATTATAAATACACACAAAATCCTCAAATGCAAAAGGCAACAAAAATCTTTAAAAAAACTCTTGACAAATGCCAACTTCACACACCACATCCACCCCCAACAGTAAAAAAATGTGCACGCTCAAACTGTGGTACCTGCCCCTTTCTACTTGAAGGCTCTGAATTTACCTTCAAACAAGGTACGAAGTTTAAAATCAAGACTAACTTCTCCTGTTCCTCCGAGAACCTTATCTACGTTCTCACATGCGCTGGTTGCCAACATAATTATGTTGGACAAACGAGTCTCCCGTTACGTAAACGAGTAACGGTGCATAAAGAACAAATAAATCTCCCGGAATACCGACAAATTCCACTGAGTGACCACTTAGACTCATGTGCTAAAGACTTAAACCCCAAATTCTATATATTCCCCTTCTACCAATGTAAAGACGGGATCACCACACAGGAGAGAATTAACAAGGAGAATCTCTTTATTGAAAAATTCCAACACAACTTAATATGCAAACTCCTCGTTGATCAAACTTCCTTTCTCTACCTCACTCTTCATGGATGGACTAACACAAATATATAAAGATACCATGCATTCATCACTTCAAGCTAAAACTTATATTCTTTAAATATCATTTTTACTATTGTTGTTATTACTATCATTTTTATTATAAATGATATGACAATTTGAAATGCAATTGTCTATGCAGATTTATATTATTAGAAAATAATATAAATAAAGTGTTAAAATCTGAAAGTTAAGTTAATAAGCAATTATATAAAAAAGATAATGCAAATGAAGCTAAAATGATAGTTGTATAATTTGGGTTTTATTGAAGAACTCAAAAGAGTTGTCTCCCCTTACCCACAACACAGGAACTGAAGAACCAGGACCACAATTACTACTACTTCCTGTCCTGCAACATGCTGAATTTAACAACACAACACATCACATGCTCTTAATCCCTTTGGATCTTAACACCTCAAGGTAATTTTTTGGTAAACAACCATAAAACTCAAGATACACAACGAACTCACAATGTATCGGAGAACTTATTTTTTAATTTTTGTACATTTTTATCATTATTCTTTTACAAAAAACAATGCAATTTTCTTTTTTTTCCCCTTTCTAATTTTTAAAATACTTCTTAAAACATAAATATTCTTGACAAGTCATACAATGACGAAAACCGGTTGAATAAATATATATTTATATATTTTATCATTTTCTCATTTTATTAAAATTTTCTTTCATTTGAGCATTCTGCATTTTTAAAAAAATTTTTCCTTACTATATATATATATATATATATATATATATATATATATATAATATATATATACACACACATATATAATATATATATATTTATTTATTTATATATATATACATATATATATATGTATATACATACATACATACATACACACACACATGAATATATATAATCGTACATACATATATAGAATGCGGTGTATAAACTGTCGTCTAAATTTCGCATAAGTGAAAATAACACTGACATCTCATTTTAACAGATATGTTTACCAAAATTACACAACAATATCTTGAAATACTAAACAGTAAATTCATTCAATAAAATCGCTATTGGTTTCTACCACAGCCTCCAGACGACTTCAAAATCATCTGCAACTCTTCTGGACGGTCGCCTTGTTTAAGTAGGTGAATGCTGCCATAATCCTTGCTTTCAGTTCATCTTTGCTGTTACAATGAGTTTTATTAGTCCCTCGCTCAACCGCGCTCCACACATAATATTCAAGTGGGGAGCAGTTCAGAGAGTTAGGTTTTCCAAATGTTAGTGGTGATGTGGTCGCAGAAATTGTCTGACAGCCATGACTGATCTCTCCTGCTTTTGTGGCATGGTGCAGAGTCCTGTTGCCAGACATGGGGGCTTCCAGCGACCACCCTCTTGACCCAGGGCAGAGGTACCTCCTCCAGGCATTTTATGTAGGCCTCCATGTCGAGTGTGAGGCTGTGTAGGAAGGTGAATGGAGGTATAACGTTGCGATTACTTGTGATCATTCCAAACACTATGATGTTGATTCTATGTTTGATTTTTATCACTCTTAGTACATGTTTTGGGAACACCATCTGTGTGTTCACCATTTTATCCTGGCAGAAATCTTTGAGAAAAACTAAAGCATGCTCGGTTTCAGGGGTGCTTGAAAATGTTCAAAAGCTTAGTAGCGCGGTCTTTCCTCTTGGCTTTGATGACTTGGTTTAAAAATTATCTCATTGTCATCGTGTATGAGGAATACCGAATCTCTTCATGCAATACCTGCCTGATAAGAAACTCAGACACACTCACATGTCCCAGGCGATGGACCTGATTGACTTGGAGGAATCGTTGTGAATCATGGCCTGCATCTCACCAACAAATTCAGGAATCCTTTTCTTATCAGAACTATCAGAGTGAGTTTTCCGAACTGCCGTACCTTCGTAATCACCATTAGATTCATCTAGTTCTTCCAAATCCTCTGCACTATCCTCAAATTGACACTCAAACACTCTGAAATGTTCGTATTAGAGCTTCCGGCAAGAAAACCAAGCATGCCGTTTCCAGAATTCTGGCAGACTGAATTGCATCATGGTGCTGTTTTTCTCACAGACGGTGTCCAGCTGACCCCACTGTGCTGACAAAATCAAAAACAAACAACACGCATGCCCGAATTTAAAAATATAAAATGGCAACACATTATCCATTGCACTCTGTATATAAGCTTAATGAGAATATACTCTGCTTAAAAGTGTTGTTTAATTCTTCAGTTCATTACTACAATGAATTTATTATATATAATTTAGCAAAGAAGCGAACATGATTATATATATACATTTTTCCGCCTTTAACCCACCAACGCGGCATATAGGCCACTTATAATTTAATTCCATATCGCATAATTTTTCTCTTCTGTACTTATACTCTGCCATGAATGTCCCCCTTTCTCTAGTTCCTTTTGTGTTGATCTCCGCCACGAGTTCTTATGCCTACCTTTCTTTCTATATCCATCCGGATTCCACTGTAAAGCACTTTTCGCTACATTTGGTGTGTCTTTTTTAATTGTGCTACCAATCCACTTCCACTTTTTCTTAAATATTTGCTCCATAATCGAAACTTGATTTGATCTTTGCCATAGCTCCATATTGCTTATGTGTTCGGGCCATCTAATTTTAAGTATACTACGCAAGCATCTGTTGATGAATGATTGTATTTGCTTATTTGACTTAACTGATATATATACTTACGTTCCATGTGTGTGTGTGTGTGTGTATATAACATTTATATGATTACATATATAATTTGACGTATAATTTATGCGAATACACATTATGTTATACTTATTATCCTTCAATGTTAATGGCGGAGTTTATTTTTTCATTTCTTTTTGACCCACTTTGCAATCAGTGCCATATCAAAATCTTCTAATGGCACTTTATTGATTTTCTTTAGTGCTTGCCTCGCTGGAATCTAACACATACTCCTCTTGAAATTATATTCTACAAATTAAATGTCTTAGAAATGAAGTATACATGAATTATATTCCCTACCTTATACATAACAGCTTACCACTTACTCATCTTTGCTTTCGCTTATCTACAACTGAGATGTGCAGTAACATTGATTACAACTTTATCTATTTATAATTTAATATAGCCCTTATTATCTACCAAAATTTACATTATGTATTTTCCTTGTTTTTTTTCTGCCGATTTTCCCATTGTACTATGTCTATGCATAAACGCAGCAGGCGTTCTGACTGTGCCGCCACACCGGTGTTCTTTAAACAACAGATGAACGGCCTTAGGCTCACTTCAGATGATATGTGAAGCTGATGGACAGGGTTACTGCTGGAAGGCCATATGTGTGGCAGCAGGATTCGAGCCCCCTACCATACCACCGGAAAGTATCAGTTGTGGTTGTCGGAGAAGTTCAATGACGTCACCAGCCCCAATTTCTGTCCGCCAAATTCCCCTGATAGAAATCCCATGGATTATTATGTGCAGGGTGCAGTTGAGAGGGACATCAACTGCTCTGCCTACAACACCAAGGCCGAGCTGGTGTCCAAGATCAAGGAGGTATTCGATGATCTTCCCAGGGACATAATAAGGAGCTCAAGCGCCAGGTTTCGGAGTCGTCTTAACGCTGTGGTGAAAGTTGAGGGCTACCACTTTGAGTAAACTATTATCACCCAGCCACAGTTTTGTTGATTTTTTTTTTTTTTTTGATTTTTTTAAATGCTTTTACCTTCAGATGTGATACCGAGTTTTCTTTTCTCTTTAAATAAACTATCAAATTTAGCACGAACACTCAGCATATGTCGACATACAGGCTACTACACACACACACACACGTACACACACACAAATACGTGTGTGTGTGTAGTGTATTGTTTTGTGATGGTAAGATCAATAAAAATGTACTACATCTGGTGAAAGATAAATATTATTTAATAAACACAATGTTCTTTATGTGATACTATTTCTCTCATGCGATGAAAGTATCTCACGCAATATTTTTTAACGTCTGGTGACTTAGGTAGATAATATTTGTCGCCGTAAGGCGGTGAGCTGACAATCGTTACTGCGTCGCACAAAATGTTTAGCGGCATTCTGATTTAAAAAAATTTTTTTTTTATTACCCACAAGGGGCGATGCAGAAGGGACATTACAAAACATTGGGGACATAGAACATAATAATTAAATTTATGAAAAATGAATTATTAAATGAAAAAATGATAATATGAAAGTGATACTAACGGCCCCATCCGCTAGCATCACTTACCTGTCCTTCGTACCCTATCATCCATTGTTCTCCCCAATTTGAAAATACATATTCTCCAAGTCTATCGCATATCTTTCTTTAAGTTTAGCGGCATTCTGTCTGCCTTTAGATTCGGCGTTCAAACGCCGCTGAGGTCGACTTTCATTCTTTTGGGGCTGATAAAATAAATACCAGTTGAATCTTGGGGTTGATGTAATCGACTTACCCCCTCCTCCAAAACTGCTGGACTTGTGCCAAAACTTGAAACTAATATTCATCGATGTAAACAAGGCAAATATAATACTCTTTTCTTTATTAACCATGTAAATTAAAGGCAAATATAATACTAGCAGTTTAGCGGTCAATACTTCTGAGATATTTTTAATAAGATTATGAGCAAAAATAGTATATTTTTGTTTATTTTCTACGTAAATTTACCACATTTTCCTGGCTCTAGATTAGATTTCTTGAGCAAGTTACATTTTCCATCTTAAGTTAATGATTACATATCAACGGAAATAACTGTTTTAATATTTTCTGGGGAAGCGGTAGCATGAATAAAAAAAATCAGATAATAGAAAAAAAGAAAAGGAGTGAAGGTATAGTTAAAAAAAAAAGAAAAGGAAAAGACGTAAGCAGTAAAAGCTTGACTAAATTAGAGGCAAAAAGAAAAGGAGGAATGGAAAAACAAAGGAAAGGAAATAGAGAGGAAGGGATATGGTTAGTAGTAGCAGAACAAACGAGAGCAATGAGGAGGGACGGAAAAGCATAAAAGGAACAAATGCACAGGCGGTAATTTGTTGAAAGTAGTCATTCTTGACATTGCTAGCATTTACGATGAAGCTGCAAGTATGTGTTGTTCTACTATTATGCAGTTTTATCCGAACGGAGGAAAGTGGCAACTACAACTTTTCAAGTGTTCGTATATTTTTATATAATTGTTTTACATGTAACAGACTTCCCATATTGTTCTAGTTCGCATTTTTTTTATGTTTTTGCTTGGTTTTTTCTTTTTAAAGTACACCTTATATAATTATATATATGAAACGGATTATTACATTTTTTTTCCTCAATTGTTATAAAAATTTGTAATTCCAAAATATTCAAAATGGCATTTTAATTAAGGACAAAATTAACTTTTTTCGGTGATATTCAAAGGCATGTCTTTATCTCTCGATTAATTTCATTTTTAATTATCTTTACAATGTTAAAGTTAATTGTCTGAACAGCTGCATAGAATAAATAATTCCAATCAATATTGGCAATTACACTCTTTATAGTGCCTGCTGATGTTTTTTTTTTTTTCTTTCACATGAATATCAAATTCTCAATATCGTTCTTCAAGAAGCGGATCATTATATACCGTGTCCTCTGGGATAACGTAATCTTCTAGGGAAGGAGATAAACTTGCAGAATTTCTCTTAATATGGGACTGGTTAAATCCACTTTCAGTTACATTGATAATGCCTTTTCAAACATGAGTGATATTCCCTTAAACGTATTGACCTGTCTAAAATAATGCCGTGAAAGTAAACAAGTAAACCTGGAAGAATGATATTCTGCTTCAAAAAATACAAGGTAAAAACATCTTGAGAAATTAATAATTTTTGGTTAGTATGTTTTCCGACAAGCATAATTGTTAACTTGTTAGTATATGAATCAAATCGCGAATACGAGATAACTGGACACGAACCATTCCCAAATCCTCCGTTACTGGAGTTTGATAAAATTGTACAGTGTGAACCTCTGTAAGTAGACCATCCGAATGAAACAAAAGCATTGATATTCACGAGAGCTGAAAGGATGATTCGATGTGGTGGTTACCGTCTGCTTGAGAAGGGGCGAGGCACTGTACTGAACTTTGAGAAGTTGGTGGTATAGAACTGGAATCAAATTTTCTGTATCGTAATTCACAAATATATATTTGAGATTCAATTTATCTGAGTGCTGTGAATGATCATTTATGATAGAAATCTCGTAAGAGATACAGGTTTATTAATGGACCATATCCATCTGAAATGGTAATCTTAGTTTATATGTCCACAATTTTTCAATCATTTGCTCCATTCCATTCATATCCTTTATCAAGTATTTACACTGAATGTATTACAATTTTATAAATCAAATAGACTTGTAGCCGGCGTTAGCCTTTTATCGATTTAATCAATTTTAAGCTAATATTTTTCTTTCACTATATACGAAAGCGATATTTGGTTTCAATAGTTTTTTTTTTTTTTTTTTTTTTTGTTGAATGAAAAAAAAAAAAAACATTTAATTGAATTTTATGTAGAAGCCGTCTTATGCCAAACTACAGATGTTAGTTTTAATATCTCTAATATATTTCAAATTTCTATTACCAAAAACGTGTCTATCGTTTTTAAGTTTCTTTTTATAGCTACTATAAAATCATTGATAGTCGTAGATTTTATAACGTACGACGAGAAAGTAGTTCTGTGTCAACATTCTTCTGAAAACTGAAACTTACTCCTCGAGAATAAAAATAATCAGTAGCAATTAAATCGTTTGATTTAGTTACGTCAAACGTGATTAATTTTAGTCAGTCACTCAGAAGAAAATGTAATGCAGAAAATGATATACTTTTCTGTAGTTTGTAGCGGAGAACTCTTGAAATTATTACAATTTCGTCCTCATTATTTTCGTTCCAGACATTACTGTTTAACCTTTTCAAAAATTGTCCTGTAATTGTTTACAATGAACAAATTAATGAATACTTTTTTTCCTCTTGTCGAAGAATAAATACACAAATGTATCAACGTAACAAATTTTTACATTTGCTTTTTTTCTTTCTAGAATTCTGAAGTGATACAGAAAAAGGCCAGCTTTATATTTGTGGATAACAAGACAGAATACAGAGTAATATTGGTTTTATTTTCAGTTTTTGCTTTCATTACTTCAATTCCAATCTTATAAGGATTTCCCAAGAAATTTAACGAGCTGAAATTAATCTGTTTTGTATATTCGAAATTATACATACTTTTATTCTGCGCAGCAATGTCAATTTCTCAACATTCTAAATATACATTGGCATGGTATTCGTACTGCATATTTTCTCCGGTTGCGACTTTGTAAAAAATTTATGTTAACCGTTAGAGCTGAAACGTAGTTTGCTGTGTATTAAAGGCACTGCGCCATACTTTCGCATCAGCTCTAAGGGCTGTAATGAAAGTTTATTTGCGTCAAGCCTTAAAATTATCTTCTCTACGACTGTATCTTGGACACTTCACTACAAAGATGTAATCTACTATAGTAGAACGGTGCTTCCAGTGATATGATCTAATAGTTTAGAACATGACCATCATTATGGACTTATGTTTAAGTTTGAACCCTTTTTCCTAACGATAGTAAATATCTTTACCATGATCTCTTGTTAATCTAGAGGATATGACTTAAAAGCATTAACTGAATAAAACTATTTGCTATGTATTACATGAAAATCTTTAGTCCTCTCTTACATATTTTCTCATACCTAGCATAAGGTATGACTATATCCGCTTATTACTAATTTCGCTAGTAAAACTAGCGAGAATTACAAACAAATCTCACTGCAACTGGATAACAAACCTTTTTCCCCATGGTTACTAATGGTAATATTGCTAATATTAATTACAATGTATTAAAGTACAAGTGCCATAATTTTCAAACGGAAAATAATTGAAATTGTATTTCGAAGTGTAAATATGTATATGCCGTGATTTGAGATAGATGCATGCATACTTTCTAAGTTTCTTAGATTAATTTACGTCGAATTTAAGTACATTGGACTTTCAAGCAGAACTTTTGTACAATAAATAAATATTCGATTTACATAGTAATGGTAACTAGATGTTTTAAACAAACTTGCATTCGTCGATTAAACTTATATACTATATATAAATAATTTATAACTCTGACGCTTCTTCGACATGACCTTGTCAACAGGAAAAGCAGCTGCATATTGGATAATTTCTACTTTTCGTTTTATTTAGTGGGAGCCAAATGACCTCGACAAACCTAGTGTAGAGGAATACATATCCAATGTCACAAAGGTGTTGGAGGGAGATATTTTTGTTGAGGAAAACGTAAGTATTGAACAGTGTGAAAACACTGTTTTAATATGTAAATAAAAAAGTTATATTTATACCTTCAAATATTGAAATTTTAGCGACCATTAGAAAATGTAGACTGTGAGACAGTGTGTTTCTTCTCTTGCACGAGGCAGTGTCAAAAGGTTCCCAGGCTAGTTATGTTTAATAAAAAGAAATGTGTGCATTGTCGTCGCAAAGAATTCAATTCTTCGCGTTCCACAGATCTGGTTGCTTTCAAAGTCTTAGGTCTCTCGATTGAGGGTCTGGCATGGGGGTGCGAATTCTCAATGCACAATACCGTGGATGACGACAAAAATGAGGGGGTCTTGAGCTGCAGCTCTGTCGTACCTTCCTCGGCCGTGGAGATGAAAGGTTCTTTTTTGTGATGACTACTGCATCATCTGAGTCGGTGATGTTCATTGGCATGAATGATGGGTCATCACGGGCAAGCTGCCGGAAATCTAGACACTATTTTGGCGCGATGTTCTTTCTGCTCAGTCAAACTTGGCAGAGACACGCTGCATGTTGAATTCAAAGGTGAGGATTGCCTGCACGGACGCGTACGACAGACTAACAACATCAATGTCATTGATTGTTCTCGGACAATCCTCATGCACAAGCTGATAAAATTTCTCCACATTTCCGGGAAAGACGCTCGTGGCAGGTCTTCCAGATTCCTCATCTTCCATGGATGTTCTTCCGCTTTTGAAGCGCCCATGCCACTCAAAACATTGAGTACCACCGATTGCCTCGTTGCTTGTTGAAACCTGCTCAATGTCTCCAGACTTCCCAAGTCAAGTTTAACGCAAAAGTTCACGTTGGCTCTTTATTCCAAATTCCTGCACATGACAACAGACTACAACATACATGATCCCAAAAACACAAATTTCACAGCTTGCGAGGTAAAAACCAACGATGTCACTCGGCACACTATCTCATAAAGGTCACTACTAACTCTCACTGCGCACTCAAGTTTGTTGCCATGTATTGGTGCGCTACAGAACTATTCCGGAATCTTTTTGATACCACCTCGTAAAACTCAAACAATTTACTAAACAGCATCTCAGATGACAGTTCAAAAGGGTCTAACGTGGAAATTTGTTAACGATGATCGTAACACTACAATAACTAGAACAATTCAGGTCCAAGACACTCGGGAATGCGGGATTTTTCATACGTTTCCCTCATTTTGGTATTTTTTCCAGACGCACTTACGTTTAGTTATGGTTAATCACATGAACAGCCTTTTAAATGCATCAGGTCATCCCATAAGTAATGTTCAGATCTGAAATAGGGCAATGATTATCTATGACATCATTCCGTCTACCTGTACGCAGTTTAATTACATTAGTGAAAAACTCGGTTTTGAAGAGAACTTTGAAATGTCAGTTTCGACTTCTTCAGCTGTCTCGAGAGTTAATCCAGCAATATTATTTTGTAAACTACGGAACAAATAGTAATCTGAAGGAGGAAGGTCTGTGGTATAAAGCAGATGAGCAATTTTTTCCCAGCCATGTTCCTCGATTTTCTTTGACGTGCTCTTTGCAATGTAGGTTCCTTTCGATTCACTAAAGCAGGCCTTTTTTGTCTTCACAGCGTTCAAACGCTCTAATTGCTGGCGATAATTGTTGTGACAGTTGTTAGTAACTCAGTCAATGACTCTTCTGCGATCCCACCAATCACAAGAACCTTCTTCGCATGTCTTGAACGAAGCTTGCTTACCAATTCTTCAACTAAAACTGCACGATTTTTTTCAACTCCTGCCGAATGGATCTTATCAAACTCAACTGCACGTCCTGTTTGGACCTCCTCTTCAAGACTGAAATCTCCACTTCTTAATTTTACAAGCCAACTCTTTCATTCAGGCACTCAACTCCGTAAGTTGAGTGAATATTTCGAGTCGCTTCAGCTACAAAGTTGCCTTTTTAAACTCATCAATCTCTGTAGACAGTTCTGTTTGAAGAGCTATAATTAGTGACATTAAGTTATTTTGAAAAATGCAATTTAACTAGTTTATGTCAAAATATATGCTATTAGATTTTCTAAAATACCGTTAAAGCGCTTACAAATTGAAAATATAAAAATCCGAACATTATTTATGGAAAGACCTGATCCTCTTAATTTCCTGTGATATTTATTAAAAGAACATGCGTTCATGCTCTCTATATTTGTGGAAAGCTGGTATATGGAAAGCAGTTCATTAAACATATTACAACTTGATATACTATATGAAATCATTTTCATTTCTTTCATTTGATGAGCATGCAGTTATAGATAATTGTATTTAACAATGTTAAAAATATTTGTCGGTGGATCAGTCATCGCCTAGTCGGCAAAATACTGTGAGAAAAAAATAGTATACGTATATTTAACTAATAAAACATTAAATGACTTCGGTATTCTTCTTGTAGCCAAGTCCCTTTTCGAAAAGAAAAGCTGTATTGAAACTTAAGCGGTGGAAGAACAAAACTGTCCCGTGGAAATTTAATACGGACAAGAGGAAATTTGGTGAGCTAATAAATCATTCTTTCAATTGTTGGGAGTGTTTGTGAACGCCCTCCCGCCTTTTTTTTTTTTAGTAGTGCATCGTTTAAGTGATCTCCAGTTAGCTGGAGTTGTGGCTTACTTACAGGCGACTGACAAAAATGTTTGTCCCGAAGAATTCTTCGAGCAGATATAGCATCAGTTTCCAGCCGTGTCATTGTATGACTTAATATGTTTATGATGATTGGGATTTGGGAATGATCTTCCTGTTATTTCCAAGCCAATTTGGTATCTTTAAACTACTGCAAACCCTATCAAATACAGTAATTCCACGACTAGTCGATTACTTTCGACTAATAACACAGGGCAACAATTTTGATTATAATTTCTGTTGAGTTTGCTTTTTCACTTTTAGACTAAAATTTTCATGCTCGTTTCAAAACAGCTTTCTATCCGGTCAAATTTTTATTTTTCCTACAGCTTACTCTCTAAGTAAGCACAATTGTATTGTTTGCTTTTTGCTAAACAGATTGGTCAACTGCTTTTAGTTTATTCATAACACTAGGAAACGTTTTCGAAGAAATTTTTTTGTCTCGCATTTTATTAGTTCTTAATGCTGAGTTCAGAAATGTCCTCATATATTTTCTGCAACGCAGTGGTTTTTTTTTTTTTTTTTTTTTTTTTTTTGTTAAACAGGAACTCTGTTACCAAAAAATTATCTATTTAGCCATTAAAGCAATACTGAAATAAGAAGCTAATCAAATCGTAATTTTATTACATTAATTAAAATGTTTAATTACCCATCTTTAGTTAGCATCTTAAGATAGTTTTAACTATACAAGGAGTAAACTTTTTCTTTGAATAATTTTGCATTTCGACAGTCTATTCGCAGACCAGAAGTCAGTCATCATCTTAGTGCGCCATCTCTTTTGTCTCCACGCTGTCGATGTTTTGGTGGAATCTTTCTCCTTGCTCATCACTTAACTGCACTATGGTTTTCAAGGAAATACTCCAGATGACTGTGCAGGATATGTATTTTGACACTGAAGTTGCAGCTCGGTGCCCGAAAACTAATAGAAAATCGGACACAACTGCAGAAAAATCATTCCATGCTACTTTTTCAACGCCAAACAGTCTCTAAAAACTGCCCATCCTGCAGTAGTCACCTAATCTGTATCATATCAGACGCATCAATCTTTTGGCACAAGACGTAGCTAGAAGCTTTCTGCTTAAGTATTTGAAACGGGCACTGATTATATGGGGTGCCCAGGTCTTGGCTTGGTCACCCAGTTTCATACCAAATTAAGATGAGTTTCTTTTTCCCCCCACAAGATCTGTGATTTATTTCACTGTCTAGGTAAATGTAACATCCACAAATATAACAAAACATCGGGGTATTTTTGCATTTTCTTTTACAACAACTGAACATATTTTTGAAATACAAAACACATCCCAGCTAGTTGTCACCGAGGAAAAGAATTTTCAGAATTGTCAAGTCATAAAGCAAACGCAGATTTGTGATGGCAAAATTCCATAAAGAGCAGTCTCTTAACCAGGTTTGACAAAAAGTGACCTTGACTCCTGTTATCTCTCATTTAAAATATTAGGGGCGCATTCAAAACAATTTTCAGAAATAAAGATTAACACCTAGTTATTGTATAAAGAATATTTGTCACTTTCATTACATTTAAAACTGGTTGTATTCAAAATGGTGAAGTCGCTGAGGTTTGTTACTTTTTGAAGATACTTCAAATGAAGTATTTGAAGATGCTTAAATCATGGCTTTTATTTTCACTTTCGTAGTTGTATTTGCTTCAAATGGTATTGAAGAAAATTTTCAAATTTATGCCTAGCTCCTTACATAGCTGTGCATCTGAAGCCAAAGCTATCCTTGGAAATGGTGACTATCCTGCATCCAAAGATTACTAGACAACCTGTCTACAGAACCAGGCAACAAAATCCCTGTTCCCTAGTGTAATCCATTTCTAGATGAACGAACCAACACATGAGACAAAGAAAAGTCGAATGTAAAAACAGTTCAGATGAGTGAGCATCAAGCGAAAGCTTCAACGGGTTTTCTATCAAGGCATTTGGCTGAAGATATTTTGATGCTAAATTTATAATAATTTTAAAATCTTCATTGGAACAGTATTATAGATGACCTATAGCAATGATGCGTTCGTTTATTGTACTTATGCCTACATTACTTTTCAATGTTTCCCTTAATTTGACGAGTCATAGTCTGATTGTATATTATTTCTATCTAATCATGAAAGATGTCATTTGCTGTTTGATTGAATCAGGTTTTCTAGCTGCAGTCTTCATACAGATCTCGATAGATTAATTACATTTCTTCTGAAGCATAAGAAAATCAAAATGAAATGGAAATAAGATATTTCAATAGTCACAATCTCGTACTGAGTTTCGTAACAGCGATTATGTCTTCTAATCAAGATCGTAAATAGTGATGACGTTGTTGCATGTTAGGAATTTTCTAAAAGTAGATTTTCACTTTATTTTAATTGTTACTTCCTTCACTCCAGATTTCGCCAGTTCATACTCTACCGTGAAGAAAGCTATAAGTATTGTGGAAAGCAATTGCTGCTTGCGTTTTCCAGAATGGACAACAAAAAGGGCTGATGAATTAGGACCTGCTTATTTAGACATTGGAAAAGGCGATGGGTAAATATATTTGTATGTCATCTCTCCCAATATAGGATCCTATTTTTATGATGAATATTTAAAATAATTATTTTCTACCATGTCATAAACACTAGCAGTGCACCCCGGCGTTGCCTGGATGTTATGACCTACAGTAACATTGTATTATTTGTTCCTTATAGGCAAAATCAACACCCGAGGAGTAACAAGCAAACAAGTTTTTCGGTCACTTTCTGATGAACAATGCTGAAATGCTTGACACCAAACACGTGTACAATGGCAACTTAGATTAGAAGGAAATCCTAACATTGCCTCCTCGGTTTGGTTTTAATTTTTGTAGTAAAATAGTTGCTGTACAAAAAACGTACTTTACGCTGGCAGCCGAAAGATTGCTCAATCTTTTGATATCTCATACAGCAGTATTGGCAACTAAGTTTCATGGCTACAAATCGGTTAATGTAGAAGCTGAAATAGTTCTTACACGTCCCATAAAAAAAGCCATGTTCAAAGATATTATGTTTCTTTGCAGGCATATTTGGTATCCGTTTATATTAATGCTGAGGCCAACATAATAAAAGGGCTTTGGAGCGGTATATGTACATATAAGGATATGAGTAAACAAGGTTAATGTGGGCAGTTAGGCATAAATATATAGGGACGCTGTGCGTCTTGAAAATAGACGAATGGTTTTAGTCATTGCTTCAAGTCTTTACCACACTTGAACGAATATAGGCTGTTTTGCTTTATCATTGGGAAATTTAATTTAAACCTGAGAACGCTCCTTGGGCATTCTGGAGTCATTTGCTGTCAAGAAAATCTAATCTATAAGAAACTGTTTCCGGTATTAATTAGAAAATTTTCTGTTGAAAAATAGAACTTTGTGCAAAGAAATGGTATCACAATACTTCAGACACTATTTAATCTTGGAATAATGAAGACGTTCACATTGGAGGTTTAGTTGTGGCAAATGCTATTGTTGACAGAAAATGTGCCAATAATTGTGCCATAAAAGCATGTTTTTGTCATTTTTTTCCGTTGACAAATAGGGTTTTGTGTATCACAAACGCATTCATACCACTCCTTCTACATTGCATTTTTTATACCGAAAACATTAAAATTAGCAACGTAGATAAGCAAATAGAAATATTGCCCGAAAAGCCCACAAAATTGTGCGACCCAGACTCGTTTTCAAGGTCACTCTTGTAGTAAAAACATTGTGCAAAATACCTACTTTATTTGATAGCCAAAAGATTACTGAATTCTTTGATACCTCGTGCCTCAAAATCGGCAACTCAGTTTTTGGAACCCATAAGAAAACCGCGCGCGCACATAGATTAAACGAGGTTTTTGTAGTTATTTACCCATTGACATTCAATATATTATGCTTCTATAACATTTTAAAACTGTAGTCGGATAATTCTGGCCAAGGGTGTATAAAATTCCAATCTTCAGTTTTCACATATAGAACAGTGGAATAGGGCCTTAATTAGCACTTCATCTGCTTAAAATGAATTTATACGTGGACATTTAATGCAGGCTTTATTTTGAAAATGTATTGAAATAGCTTTAAAATATTACGCAAGGTGGCTGCATTTTAAACTTGCATTTTGTAAATTGTTCACTAATTACATAATGAACTGAAAATTTAATATTCCATGAAATTTTGATCAATACCAAAGTGGACATTTTGGTGACTACTTCACTGAACAGATCATATTAAATGTTTGAAGATTTCCTCGCTTCAATAGATGAAGACAGTGTTTTAGTGAAGATGTACTCCATATGAAATTGAGGACTTACCAAATCAAGAGATTCTTAGTGCGGCCAGTGAAACGCGTTTCAGATTTGAACCTCGTAATTTTGATGCAAACGTCTTTAGAATTTTAATTTCTCATTACTTTAACATTGAATTAATATTAGTTTTATATGCTAGATCGTATTTTCTCTACAGATGAAATACTTATCAATATTTGTTCTGAAATATTTCAGATGTGGATCATATGTTGGTTATAGTAAAGGCCGGCATCATATGTTGTTGCTAAGGGAGACTTTTTGCATGAAGGTAAGCAAGGGGCTTTCCTAGATTTACGAAATAGAAATTGCTGCTTCAGTTTTTTTTTTTTCTACCAGTATTTTTGATGGGTATTACAAGACTTTGAATTTTCAGTGAAACTAATCTCCAGACTAGTTTCGTTTTGCAGATAACCATTTTATATTGCCCGTTTGCTGTAAATGCTCTACTTGTATCTTTAATGTTTTTGCTGAGAAAGATGTAATTTGATTTTCCATGTATGAAAATCAAATGACACAAGCTTAATAGTTATAAATTTGTGCATAGGCAAATATATATATTCATGTGTAGTTTTAAAAAGTGTATTTTACTTGGTTAATTTTTTTTCTCAATGATAATTTGGGGAATCAAAATGTATGGGCATACATTAGCTCCTTTTTATGCGAATTATGAAAACGCGTCTCTAGTTCATGCAATAAAACAAGAGATAAGCACGAATTCTCCAAATATTTACGTATCACTGGAGCCGCTAAAACTGAGAAAATATGCAACACTTGAATACTAATCCCAATAAGTCAGATTCATCCCCGTTTCTAACAAATTTTATAAAATAAATCTTAATTCATCTGAACACCTTAAGTCATTTCATGCGCTTAACAGATTGAGAACATTCGACATTTCTAATAGCTTTCCTAATTCTTTATAGCTAAGATAAATAGCAATAATCTACCTAGAAACAGTGAAATGTTTATTGCAGGTTTGAAGTTCTGCCCCATGAATTTAGCCGAGCATCTTGCTTACATGATCTCAAACATCTTGGCGTTCAATATATTAATGATTTTAAATTCTTTTAAATAGATCGGAATCGTCGTACACGAGCTCTGCCATGCCCTTGGCTTTTACCACGAACATGCCAGACGTGACAGAGATAAATACATCACAGTACATTTTGAAAATGTTGACAATTCGAAGAAAGAAAATTTCAATATTCATTTTCCAACTTACAACTACGTAGAGTATGATTACGAGTCATTAATGCAATACGGACCGCTAGTAAGTATTTTCTTTCAATTTGACCATTGTATCGGCACACAACTGGATTGATGTGTAATATATCACTGACGAGACTTTGATTTGTACTGAACAACGTAGGCCCTATTCTGTATAGGAACCTTTTCATCAGCCTTCTGCTCGAAGTAGACTAATTTGTATCGATCAACATTTCACTTCTGACCCACCTTTGATCTGTCCACATAATTACCGTTTGTTTTACCTTTTATACACCAATCAGTTGGTGTATAAACCATACTGTACAACGTCCAAAATAGATTTCGTTCAGCTATTTATAGTACTAGATTACAAACCAAAAACCCGATTGCTATCTTTTTTCCTTGTAACATATTACTCATTGAGAACTGATTTTAGTTACTTGCAGTTAACTAGGTTTCTGAGTAATCCAATGTTTAACTTATTTTTAATACGAATGAATGACATAGTAATCGCTCACATATGTTCTATAAAATAAGCTCGGCGGTTTTGTTTTTCGGAAATTTCGGATAAAAGTATTTTTTTAAACTTTCTTTTGTGACTATGGAATTAGTAAAACTTCTTGAATCACACTTGTAACCGCTTTTGAAATGCCAGTAACCAATTCTTAATGAGCTTTCTGGTCACAGATCTAATCAATATTAAGCAAAATGGAATGATCTACAATAATCCCTGGTGCCATGCGTATTTGTCCTGATTGCATTGGAGAATGTTATATATTCATTTCTGGCTTAAAATAGTTTGTCTACTCAAATATTCCATTAGTCTCATTTCTTTCAACAACAATTTTTCTTTCTTACGTGACATTTGATCTATTCTAGTGGATATTTTGTAGCCTTAGATTCGGAAGTCATAATGTATAATTCAGAAATCTTAAGATCACTTGCCTGACTATTGATCTTATAGTAACATGTCTATTTTTAAAGTACATCGTTACTTAATTCGTTGAGGTATTAACAATGACAACAATTTACTAGATCTTCTGTAAAACGTTTCGTTTTTACATAAACTGTTAACAATCAGCAGATATGCATCATTTTTATCTTTCAGTGATGTTTATTTTGAATGTCTGAAAATCTACATACTTTTAATTAACAGGCTTACAGTAAGAATATGAAGACTACTATCGATCCAAAAGATGAACATCTTCAATTTCTTCTCGGTCAAAGGAGTAAACTATCCTTCTATGATAGGAAAACTATTAACTTGTTTTATGAGTGCAATGGTAGGCTTCATCTTGGTACTTATATTTTAACTAATAAACAACTTTTCACTTTAACATTTTTTTCTTAGGAAACCATTGTAAGATATTATATCGTGTACTTAGGACATCTACTTTAATGCACCTGTCTTCGAGATCCACATCTTCAATGGCTTCAGTAGCCACTCATTATTTTGATATTTTTTTTTCTCGATGGTGCGAAAGTGGCATGTTTTGGCTACCTGAAGCTCTTGCAGCCTCCCCCCAAATTATGGCTTTTAACCACATAATCACCACATACACGGATTGTTTGACTTTCAAGTTGTCTCGTTCGAGCACTTTTAAACTAAGTATTCGTGGCGAAACATTGTTCCCTAATCCATCAGATAATACAAATTAGGCTTCCGTAAAGTGGGTTCTAATAAGTACATGCTCTTGTGTTACCCTCCAGTGAGCTCTCCACTTAACATGTTAGACAATACAAGTTTTATACTGGTGATACCAGTCTTTACATTTTTCTTTCATCACACGGGTATCCTCGTGTTTAGACAGCTCAAACTAAACTTAATCGGGGCTATATAACTTGCTTGATTTGAGTAAAATCAAATCTACATTTGATAGAGCTGATATCTATGGTACATAATGCATTTTTAATCTTAGTAACATTTTGTACGGAAATACACATTAATAGCTCAACATAAATTACTATGTAGGATTTTATGCAAATCTTATGATTCATGATGTATGAAATTGCTTTTCGTTAAAAATGAAAATTAGCACGAATTCAGTTTTTATTCCCTAGATCCTGCAAAAGCGATAGTATATATGGCTTTTTATAGACTCTTTAACTGAGAGATTAATTTTCCTTTTGAGCCTTTGTAAGTAAACTCCTGCAGAAAAGACACAAGCAAACATGGGATTCCACAAAGCCGACCTGGAATAGAATGGTGATAAATGCGGGAGAGTCGGGAGGATTGTACCCGAGGAGATCAACAGGGAAACGTGGATGGCGGCGGCATAAGCACAGCCAGAGCCGATGAGCATGTCAGTATAGCAGCGGTAGGGAAAAGACAGCGTGACTAGATCAGAAGCTGAAACAATTATGACTGGCTTCATACCCTTTATGGATAAGGGTTAAGATGTCTGTAGCAGCAACAATTCCATACAGGAAAGAAAGATTTATTGTAAGCCTGATCTGAGCTTTGTAGTTTGCCAATTGATGGTGGATGAAGTATCTTGTCCAAGAGAAGGGCTAGCTATTACGATGCATTCATGGCTAAGTGTAGGATGTACTTGACCGTCAGTGATAACAACCTATACCTGGAGCTATTTTTGGTTTCCTGGCTGCTTACAGTTGATTAAGGGGGGTATAGTCTGATGGTATTAACTTGAAAGAGAAGTGCTTCTTTTACTCTTGAGAATAGGTTGCTTTCGAAATTTATACTCATGGAATCTGCGGTTTAGGCTTGCAGCGTAGTGTTCGGGGAAGTGGTTGATGCATGGCTGAGCAGGTTAGGAAAGTATGTAGTGTCATTTGCGTAATCTTGTTAGATGTGGCGCAAGAAAGACATAGGTGTACAAAAGAAAGCAATGGAACAAAACCGTTTTGTGGTATGCTGGAGTCGATAGAATGAGGGGCGAAGAGCTCCGACACATGCTGCGGTTGTACCACCTAATAAAAAGGTAAGATGACTGGAATGCGTAGGAAGTTTAAATAAGTTTGCTTACTAGATACGGTTAGTATTGCTTTTGCTTCATTGAATATCTACAAGGTGAGAGCGCACTGATACGTAGGAGAGTACGGCATTAGTGAATCTCGGTGTTACGTAAACTATAATCCTATTCGTTTAGAAGGTTCAAGGTGTTGAATGACGAGGTTAGCTGTCACATCAGTCAGTATAGTGTGTGTGTATGTGAGAGAAAAATAAAATAAGATTCAAAGTGAAATATTAGATTTAAACTGAAAACTTAAAATCTACAAATCCTTACTTGGAGATTTTCGTTTGCTTGAACGTTAAGAAACCTACATATTACTCATTGTAACGAATAATATTGTTTCCAGTAATACTTTTATTCTACATGCGTACAGATATCATGGTATGCACGTGCACGCGCGCACACATCTCTCCAGTTATAGAGGCATGTATATTTGTAATTTGAATTCTTCCAAATGATTTTGTTTCTAACAAACAAAACTCCATCACTGGAATTTGGATAACAAATGTTACGTGTCGAACCTTAGAAAAAATTCCTCTTTTTGTATTCGTAAAAGGCATTGTAGCTGGTGGAACTTTTTTACCAGATAGCTCCTCCGTTTCTGACAGTAATATAAACATTTAATATAACCAAGTGAATTTATACCAAGGGCAGGGATGCCACTAATTTAGACCTAAATGTTCATTCTTGATTATTCTGGAAACTAGCACAAACCTCGGGGCAGGTGACCTAACTGCACGTTATTCTTTTTGTGCCAAATCTTCAGTCGTTCGTTCTTGGCGGTTGATTTGATTGGAATGTTCTACTATACCTTGTGTCGAGGTGTATTTGTGTATTCAATAAGTGTTGACAAGTTATCGCAGATAACTTGCTACAGAGGGCCTTGATTATGTTTTAACAAGCTCCAGATAGCAGTTTTGGGGCTAACTGCTCATCCGACGTAATATCTTGCACAAAATTTCTATTGTTCAAAATATCATAACTATCTCCTGTTGTTGAAAAGCAAACCTTAAAAATATGACATTATATAACCACGATGGTGTAAGAAATGTGGTAACAATATTAAAATATTGTTTGTACTATGTATTTTTGTTCGGTTATTTTATTTTAGATCTGTAACATGAACTTTGCATTGCTAACATTTTGAGAACCTGTTTACACATTTATTTCTATTTAGATTTGTGCATAAGGCCATTAAAATCTTGCAAATATGATGGCTATATTGATTACAACTGTACATGTTACTGCCCCAGTGGACTGGAAGGTGATGATTGTTCAAGAGTAGAAAACCAAAATGGTTTGTACTTAGCTTTTTATTTTTACATTTTATTAAAGAGGTTTTAGTTCGAAATTTCCAAACATAAGATTTCAGAAATCAAGAATCCTGAAAATGTGGCCAGTTAAGTGGGATATAATACAAAATTCCTTTTCATAAAGATTAAACTGCAAAGCATGGAACTAGAACAATCAATCATGAATCAATTGATTTTGTTGCGGCCTCTTACTATATATTACTCTATTACTAAGATAAATTTGATAAATTTAACCCAAAATTTTAACTATTATAATTGCAACTAAACCGACTTCAGAAATTTTAATTTGCAATTAGTTTGCAGTAGTACAGAAAACTTGGTCTCCAGTATCATGATTGTGATCTTAAAAAATGAATCATGAAACTAAGATATCTGTTAGAGGAAAATATCTGAAAGTAATTCCTTTCCTACACACTAAGTGAAATATGGGACTATAATAAACATTCTAAGCAATTAGGCACATAAACTGAAGATCTAAATTTTTTATTACAAGCTGGCTTGTAGTTACCAACTTAACTGTGTCCTGCTCATAACTTGCTGCAAACTACCAGGTCCAATACTTCGGAGTTTGTTGATTCGTATTAATATATGATGTAGAGTAAACAGACATGATTTCCGAAACGGGGTGAACCAATGTTTTAAGTGTGTATTAGCTTATATATTTCCAAGTGGATGGGAAGTGTTAAAGAAAGAATATGGTCACATAAATAATTTTAGTGCTAGTTAATTTTCTTTACGACCAAATAAGATTAAAGGTATTTTCTTTATTGAAACCATTTTACTTTTTCTTTCACTTTCCGCTGTTTAATGATTGATAAATGAATGAAAACTTTAAGCTTTAGAGAATTACTATGACATTTTTTGTATATTTACAGCATCTTAATCAGATTAATATTGTAAAATTGTACGTAATTGAGATCGATTTTTGTGAAGGTATATTCTTGGATATACTTTTTTTAGAAACATCACATTTAAAGCTAAACCTCTTTTTCTAGACTTACTTCAATATTTTTATTTTCATCTTTATTTTTACAGAATGCGGTGGTATCTTATCTCTGGATTTCAGACATCTGTACACACAGATATATTTCAATTCTAATTTAAATAAGACTGGCAAGGCTAACAAATGTGTTTGGTTAATTGAGGTCAGTTCAACAGTATTTGAAAACTTCAAATTTTTAGACACTTCCTCCCTTTTGAAATTTAGTTTTATTCATCAAAATTGTGAAATTATATGCTTCAGAATATGCGGTGTGTTCTATTGTAATCGTTTACCGTAGGAAAACCAAAACTTAAGGTACGTGCAAACTGCAACAAAGAATGGCATCTACTTGAACTTCTGTATTCTGCTTGTCAGAAAAATGTCAAAGGATATTCTAAAGGGCTTCAAATCTAAATCTGGCATTTAAATTACTCACCGACTGATCTTAAGTAGATCTGGATCAATGGAAGCCAAATGGTTAAGTTGGTAAGAAAAGCGTGATAAGATTTGGGTTTTCTCCAGATTTAAGTTCGCCATAAGTGCTAGAGCTCAAATATCGAGATGAATTTATCTTCTGTGGATAGATTAGACGATAGCTCTAAAATTATGATTAAAGCCTTGAAAGTGCGCATGTGATGATGCAGAGTGCGTGAGAATGAGCTTGGAATAGCCATGTCCTACCTCCGATTAGAATCAGAAAAGATAGTTTTAGAAATTTTTCAGTTAATGTTTTCTCCAAATTATAGTCTATTACAATTTGAAAGGTAAGCTTACAGCAGGTCTATGCACAAAGCCATAAGTAAAATGCGCTTCTCGTTAAATCACTGCAACTGTAGGAATTGTAAGTTACTTCCAAGTATTTATTTTGTACAGCAGGATCGTATCTCTATTCCAAGCAATTGTGGCGCTTTTACAAATCATTTTCCTACTCATTTGTATTCAGAAGGGCAATGTCTTACAAAAATGGTTTACTGCGTGAATATTTTATTTTAATGCATCATATTCGATAAACTATTAACAAATGTCTTTATTTCTAGAGCCCAGCTTTGACTCGAATGGAAATAGCAATAGACAATCTAAGAATCAAAAAGGAAAAGTATAATTGTCTGCAATGGCTTGAAATGCGATATAATTTAATTGGGCAACATGGTCCCAGGTAAGATTTTGATAATTGAACAGGATTTAGTTATGTCTGTAAACCTTATGTTTGGTATTTGTTTTTTTTTAATATTGAAAAATCGATCTTTCGCTATCCGCTTTAGATTCAGTATATTTCAATGATATATTCAAAGAATTAAAATTACTCAACGGCGGTCATTTACTGTAGGAAGTTCACATGGAAAATGTTTCAGAATAGTCGATTTCAATTTTTTGAAATTATAGTTTGCTTAAGAAGCTATAAAATACAATCGATCTGTGCTATTGTAGAGTACGGACACTGAACATCATTGAATTCACAAGTTGTATTTAATTTATTGGCCACATTTCCTTACCTGACTAGAAATATCAGAATCCCTAATCAAGCATAATCCCCTTCACATTGGGTAATACATGGGATCAAAGCGTTAATGGGTTCCGTAACTTGCCATCTTAGTTGACATCGTAGATCTTTGAGAGTAGCTACACACCAGTGCATTTTCGGTTTGATCTTTAATGTTTATCCTGTCACATTCTAATGGTTCACGAAACTAACATACGGGAGCATATGAAAGTCCTTTTATATATCATTGCAGTCACTAATTGCTGTTGGATTGACTTCCTAGTTGCATCATATTAGACGACGAAGCTAACTGCGAGCCTTGGTTGTTTTAAGAATTACATTGGAATTGTAGAATTCGATCTTTTTGTCTTTGCAGATCACCTTCTTGCTCAAGGTTTTTATATTTGAATGCAACAATTTACCTACCACCTGGCATTTTTGTCTGTTCTTTTAGTTGACGGCGCTGAAGCGTTTACGCGGGCGCAGATATGTGTTATGATAAATGTACCAGCACAACGAATTCGGGTCAAAACTGGTGAATGACTATCGTCAGCCCCGATCACTGTCCAACGCAGATGATAGCAGCAGCAGCATCCACAGTTAGCAGTGATCTCTAACTTGAATTACCTGTTCTACACGATTTGAGACCAAACATATTAATTACAATTAACTTGGAGTTTCAAGTGTTCAACTTGTTATATAATCATGTACTACACCAGAAGTCTAACTCGTTCTAGTGTAAACCGTGTGTTTTAAAAATGTTTAATACCGTTCAATGTTATGAAGACTCACAAGTATTTTTTTTCTGACTTGTAATGCTTGTTTCATTCTTTAGATTTTGTGGCGTAAGTGCAAAGCTAAATCATTCATTCAATACAACGACTAACATCGCGATGCTTATCCTAGAATCTTCAAATAATTTGGATAATATATCTTTTGAAGTGAATGTGTCTATATCGACAGACTACAGTAAGATTTATTTCTAAGTAGAATCTGCATGAATTCATATCTTAATATTGAACATTTTAAAAGATGTTTAAACATTTTCATAAATACTTTTCTAATCAATCAATGCCAATAACATGAAATAGCTAATATTCATTGATATAACTTGTTCACTTTAGCTTTCTTATGAATTTGAAAATATTTCGAAAATGTTTAATTTTTCTGTAACTCATAAAAACTCTCTTGAAGATGCTGATATTAATTGCACTTTTGAACTTGGGAATGACTTCTGTGTTTTTAAACAAACCGGTGGTTCCGATAAATGGCTTATATCTTCTGTGAGTACTTAAAATCTTTCGGATAAATCCTTCATTTATTGAATAATCTAAAACAAATTATCTCGTGAATTTCTCTTCCAGTGTACAAATTTAAAAATATGCTAACAGGGAAAATACTTTTTTCTTAAATTCGTTATCATAGTTTGTTTTTTTTTTTTTTAATCGTATTTGATTCATCAAATAAGACTTAATTAACAATTCCTGTAACAGCATTTTGTTCGCAATCAAAATTACAAAACTAACGGTTTTGAAAAGGATAGTGTTAGTATTTTAAAGTCCGTGTGAACCCAGCTAGGATCGCATGATCTAATTTTTATCGATAAAATAACGTATTATTCAACACCATCGACTCCAATAATTGACTAATTCCTCCTCTCAAAATTATGTTTTCCTAAATAAGAAACGATTACATCGGAATTAAAATGACTGCCTTTATGTTCCAATGCAACTGACAAGTTGATGTTGATCTCCGATCACAGGTTCACATTTTGATTTTAACAAACCTACTTCATTATTTATTTGGGATATGAGGAAAATGCAATATTTATATTTGCAAATTACATTTGTGACGTTTCAGTGTTCAGATGTAAATGAAACGATCTCTTCAGACCTTCTTTAAAACTCTATGCCAGTCATTTCATGCAGGCTTTACCATCTTTTTAGCTTCTTTCTTGCATGCTACAATTTCTGAAGTAATATTGGCTACTTCTGTACCATTTAAAAGTATTAACCTATATGTCACGTTGAAGGTAGGGGTGATTATTTCCTATCATCCTCTGACGTCAATGATAATCTAGAGCAATATGCTTCACGACAACTTTTAGTTTTTAATATGTATTTCTTTGGAAATTGTCTTTTTAAAAATCAAAGCAGTCGTCTCGCCAGATATTAACCCTGTAATTAACTTGCGTGCTGAAAGAAATTACCTAGATCAGCTTCTAGTATCTATTTAAGAGATCGCCTTTCATATTGCACAATTTTCCTCAGTAAAATTTATAATTTCAACCTAATATATGGATATTGCGGTGCTCGTCTTCTAATTATCGACATATATTAGCATTAGTGTATCATCGTTGGATACTTTGGTTCCATCCCAGTCACATGGTTCCGGGTGCAGTCCCAGTGCGTGACATCTTGTGCAAGTATCTTTAGCTTTAGGCCCAGTTAAGTCGTGTGCATGGATATGGTAGATGGAAACCGGGAGAAGCTCATTGTGCGTTTGTCCCTCTACCACTTGACAACTGGTGCCGGTGTGTTTACGTCCCCGTAAACTGGCGGTTCGGCAAAATAGATCGACAGAATAAGTACCAAGCTTAAAAAGATGAGTACTGGGATCGATCTATTCGACTGAAATCCTTCAAGGCAGTGGCTGCAGTCTAATAACTGAAACAAGTAAATGGTATAATGGTCGTTTCTTCATTATAAATTCGTATTAGTGAGAGGGGGGTTTCCACGTGGCTGGCCGATATCGTAAATATTGTACAATTTACTTGCAATTACACTTGTTTTAAGAATTTGTAATCCTGGATACATTATGCTTGAATCTAAGATTGATTTTCCTGACTGGAATTCCTTTGATCATAGACCTATTCAATTTGATGCAACCTAGAATTGATAATGGCAATAGATTTGACACAGTACAAATGTCTTTTATAAATCTGTTTTATAATGGAGGTAATATCGCTAATTGATTCGGAATATTATTAAGCCGATATAACAATATAAACGCGAATTGACTAGTCAACGACTAGATCTAAATATTTACGATACATTTATCTCTTCTGTACTCGACGCTCGAAATGCCAATGGGAAAATGATTTCGGTTTTCATTCCTCCAGAGCTAAAATAACCCCTAATATATTTAATTTCAATCCCTTTGGCCGTACACCTATTCAGAATTAATCTAGTTACTCGACCTACTTTGCACCATAAAAATCTTTCAAGTGTATTTACTGTATTATGTTCAATTTGCCTTGACTCATGAAAACCAAATACAATTAATCTATCAAAAAAATTCATGAAATACTATCAAATTGAGTGCTCGCATGTGTATCTGAAATTGAAAATGTTTTTAGCTACTTCCAGGTAGTTTCAGTACTTTAATATACTTGTTTATGCTACTCAGTTGATTTTACCCATATTATTTTCTTAGAATGCCGAAAGAGTGAAGGGTGTGAGAGGTCACCACAATTCGGAAAAATACATTTACTTGAGACCAACAACTCGTCCTGGTAATATTAACGGCGTTTTAGAAAGTCGATTAATCACAGGTTAGTCTTCTAAACTGAAGTCATAAATTTTCACTGCCTCCTTTTTTTGTAAGCCAAATTTCTACTGTAGTTTTGAATTGAATGTTTTAAATGAAATGTAAAATTGAGTATGCAAAAATCAGTGATTTTAATTATTTTAGTAAAAAGCCAACGAACGATCTTCGACCTGCTATAAATAGCATATATTTCTTCAGCGTCACTTGCCGTTTTATAACGGGACGAACACTTGAAATTCCGAGACAGTTTAAGTGGTCCTAGCGGAAAGACCTGATTGTGCTGACCTATATCGCTACATAGCTCTAGATTATTTTATACAAATTCCAGTGCGTCTTTACAATTATATTTAAATCTTAACGTCGTTTTAAAATCACTTCAACTATACTGATATCGGCTGTAGGTTTGAAACCGTATCTGTTGTAGAATTTGTTGGATTTTTTTAAACTAAAGCAATCTCTGAAAAGATTTCTCCAAGAAAATCATCTAGATGGAATTCAAGTTTCATATTTGAGTTAATGCTAAATATCTTATTTTTATAGGAGGAAACACTTCATTACTGACGCTAATTACGGGGAATATTTCTTTTCCCAATTAATCTTAGACATTGATAGTAAATACGATAATTCAAACTACGATTTTGTTCGAGAAACAGATTGATTGATTGATAGGTTATTTTAACACTAATTGGTATGCTTATCAGTGACTTTTATGTAATTGACAACTTCTGACGGGTTCAGAGATATTCATTTCCTAAGGTACATGTCATACCTTTTTACAGGGAAGTGCGATGAGAACGTTATATTTGCTCTAAAAGACAAGTGAACTGGTCCGAAATGAGTCTCATGAGCGATTTGCAAGAATTTTGGTGTGGCCAGCAATGTAATACCTAAAAATACTTTTTTCATATAACATGCAGTAAAAAATTAGGTGACTTACCATGAACCTGTTAAATGAATATCTTTGCAGGTGGCCGTAAATGTATCGGTATCTATTACATAATCAACGTTGAACCAAGTGCCTTCTATCGATTGAATTTATATATTTCTTCTCCAACTGAAAACAAACAGCCAATTGTTCTACGAAAATCAAGATATAGAAATTGGCAAAAATATGAGTTTTCTGTTGTCTCCGCGTATGAATTTAAAGTAAGTTTGATATTCTTACATATTTGAGAGGAACCCGTCATAAAGATGGGATTTAGTTCATTTAATTACCCCAGTTACATAACTAATTTATAAGGGTAGAGGAACATCGCAAAGCTGTGACACGAGAAGATATTGATAAATCGAGTAGAGCTGATAAAGTATGGAAACCACCTCCACCTATGGGATGCAGTTAAGATAATAAACAGAACGCCAATTCAAAATACGAAAAATAAAAGCAGCACATATGCTACGACACAACAACCTCCTAGGCAGACCGAGGAAGGATAGGAAAATATTTGAGTTATAAGCCCTAAAATTCATTCCATATGGCGTAGTGGTTAAGAACGCGGCTACTAAACCCAAGATACCGAGTTCGATTCCAGGTAGTGATTAGGATTGAGAACCCAGGTTCAAATTTCTGTAAGACATCTGATGAAGGTTGGAAGGTGTATCAGCCGAAACGTTGTTTTAACAAACAAGATGGACAAATTTTCGTCAAATGTAAATAATTGTAATAATGTACTTTATTTATACTCGTTTATCCCGAATATTTCGTTCAAATGAATCGAATATAAATTATAGAACATTAGTAAAAAAACTTTTCATTCTGCGATCCCAAATTGTACTAAAGACTGTGACTGTCACAGATGAATTCGCGACAAGTGTAACTGTCGAGAGTGGGACGTAACGTATTACCTGAATCAGTGATGAATGAATTAATGATAAACGAGGATAGATGTATATGTCCAACCAGCCATTGAATTTTCTTTTCCCCACCACTGCTGGATAAAAGCTTTCATTTTATCTCTTCACAATTCTTAGTTTTAGATGCTCGGTCTCTAATCTTTAATATTTTTATTAACGTCCATTTACTTCAGGAGCTGCGATTTAAACATTTATTTGATTCCCTTTTTTAACAGTAACGATCCTTAGTGTTAAGATCTCTCTTAAGGGGTTTGCCACTTTCTTTATATCATCTTAGAGGTCGTGTCAATCTACTTTGGACCTGTTATTTATCTATTTTTTTCATCGAATATGGTATTATGAAAATTAGTTCTAATGGTCGGATTTCGAACTCGATACACAGTATTTATCGCGACTCCTTGCGTGTTCTATGTTGTTCGATGTTCCAACAAGTCTAACAGCTAGAGCTGCTAGAAATAGTAGCTAGTTAAATTTAGCTCAAACTACACTATTGCTTTAAAACGCATTAAGTCTTCTGCATCCAAGATAATGTGATCTTCGGTCTAATAAAAATAGTAAGTTTCAAAACAGAGCTGAAACTGCTGTTGATCATATTTTTGTCTATAATGCTTAATCTGCTAATAGGGGGAGGGGCTTAAACAATTTTTTTATGGAGTTTCTCATGATTTCACTAAATAACGCAAGGCAATTTGTCTGGCACTTCCAGCTATTTACCATTATATGACGGAGTAAAACTTCTCAATGACATTTTCTATTTGAATCACTCTAACTAAACTTTAAATATTTGATATTTAAATGGATTTAAATATTATATAACCTATTCGCTGATTATTATATAATCGATTATGACTTACTGAATTTTCATTACTTCATATAAAAGTTCCATATGAACTAATTGTTTGTTTTGGAACAGAGCCGAACATTAACCCATAAAGCGCTGGGAATTGCACTTACATAGCATGGACTGCTGAGCACATTTTATGAAAATGAGACTACCATGCACCCAAAAACAAAAGAATAGTTAAAATATCTTATGGTGACAAAATTTTTAATTATCTGCAAAGTCATTAATTGAATTATTAATCCTCTTGCATTCTGGTGGGTATCGGGGCGTTTGAGTGACATTAGACCTCAACAAACGCCCATAAATTAAATGCGTCTGAGCCACGATCATGACCTGAGCCTGACGACCACGAAAGTGGCCCATCGCGCTTTGTGTTGATTGAAATACAGATAACATTATTAAAATAGATACAATGTCAATTGAGCAAAAATATTATGAAAATAGTAATTTTCTTATATAAAACTCATTTAAGTTATCTCGAAGTTCAATCTGCGCAATATAAAAATGCATACTTTAAAGAATTCAGAATTGTGTACTAGTAAATGTTTCACAGAGGCTGGAATATGAGACCAAGAAGTAGTTTAACAGCAAGGATTAGGTCATTTTCTTTACAAGTTATTTGCAGGCTATCCGGTTTAAAAATTATCTTTTTTAATTTTAAAATAAACAAATTATATTTATAACAATTTCAGCTGACTATTCGCGGGATAATTAGAAATGGCAGAGATGGGTATATTGCTTTAGATGATATTTCCCTGATGAATGGAATGTGTCCAGGAGAAACAGAAGTGATAACAATCTCTGAAGGTAAATTTGTTTGACCTTATTTGTGCGATTCAATAAGCATTTTTATTTTTTAGTTCAAATCTACGGTCATCAACTGGTAATTGAACCCTTCCAGGATCAATGAGTTCCATTCATGGTTTATAGGATATGCTTTTGCTATGAAAAAATGTGCCGTTGTGTCTGTATTAGTAGTAGCTGCAGCTATCTTTTCTGTACATAGTCTTATATAAACGTCTATTATTTAGATCTATGCATAGATGAAAATTTTTGGAAATGTGTACCTTATTAAAACTAGTCTAATATGTATTCTATTGCATTCGGTTCTCAGTATAGCGTAAAGAAAGACTAAGTATGTTTAAAACATTTTGTCTACTCAAATTTTATGAACTTAAGTTTTCAGATTTATATTTTTAGTTTACATGGCACTTGCATAACCATTGAGATTTTGGGTTTTTCTAAAGTTTCATATTTGCGTTTTTCCTCCAAGTGTATTCGAAAGCTGTTAAAACTTTATCGCACCTCATCTTATCAGCAATACTCGACAATTACTCCAATTTTTGGTTCTCGCTATCATCAAGGATTCTCTCCTGGTGAAAGCATATCTTATTCTTTTTACTTCTTTTAATACAAACCCACCCAAGCCAGTTTTCTTCTGCGGTATAAACTTTATATAAAGTGATCTAAATGAAAAAACTCTAATAAAAATGTTTTCCAAATACCAGTTTAACTCTCGGTAGATTTACTAAATTATTCACTACTTCAAAAATATATTGAAACAACGGTAGTATAGTTTAACATAAAAATAACAAACGGGTTAACATTTCTAGTACTGCGTCTCGACGATTGTTCTTTCTCCTTACGACCAGGAAATACTTCAGTCGCCAATCGACTCTACATATCTCTGGTTAGCTCACGAGATTATTACTCTCGCATTCGGAACGGTGCGATTTCTAGATCACCTTCAAAAGAGGAAATTCACTCATGCTCCAGCCTGACACACAGCTCGCTGTCTTGTTTTTCTATTGTTGCAGTAATAGCGTTTGTTCTATGGAACTTGGTGGGCTCATGTCAACTTTTAGGAAGATATTCTTTACCCGCTCCCTTTCCTTCGTTATAACTTTGAAACCCCTCAATTCCTAAGTTTTTTTTTCTCCAATTACTACACGAGTTTTTCTTTCAAGAACGTCGGTTCTTTGGAAGTCAATACTTACGAGAAAGACATGGGTAGGGGGAGAATTTCAAAGGTTCTAGAATAATGTAGCATCAGTCTCACTCCTTTAAAAGGGTCCACACAAGCCACCGGTACTCGTATAGTTTTGACACCACCATTAAAATGGTTTGAAACAAGATTTGAAATCTTCAACTCTTGCCGCGAGATGTACATTTTCTGACAAGGTCATGTTAGTACGGCGGCTATAGTCGACTAAACCGGTTTCTATTTATGACTAGAATAAATTTGAATAAATTTCAGTCTGTGTGCTTATCTCGAAAGTATTTTGTAGATTCACTGTAGTCGACTTGATAAATAGTAAAGCTCGTGCTTATGCAATTGAAACTAATTTGAATACATTAAATTTGAATAAACTGAGTTCGATTGAATAAAACTACAAAACTTATTTTCAGATATAAAATTTTACAAAATTTTCCCCATGAAAAAGGAAACATTTGATAATCCTTGCTTAGTCGGTCACTTTTGCTAATAATACTTTACATTTACTATAAATAATAGGTATATGTAAAGTAATAGAAACTGCGCTATGGGTGCGATCTGTAATGTTGGGTGTCAGGCACGGGTATCTCAAATCTCTGGAGGGACGTTTACCGCTATAATTAATGGAGTTTTTTTGATAACCTGTCATATTCACTACATGCTTTTTCTACAATACGCTGTAAGAATTATGAACTCTGAATCTGGATACGATTGACATAACTGCTGACGTTAATAAATCCCACGCAAATATCGAAATATATTCAGTAGATATCGATTTTTTTTATCTCGCATTCTTTGACCATAAAATGTAGTGTCGAAAATAGTCATAATATACATGGTAATTTTATAGATTGATCTGAAAATGAAAACAGAAGAGCAATATCAATTGATGTAGCTTTAAAATGCTGTATCGAAGCTGAAATATTCAACATAGGATTTAAACATGTCATGTTTACTTAGATCTATGTACATGATGGTCGAAAACGTGGTGTAATAACAAATGATCATTTACTTGATTACCAAAGCAAATGTTGGAAACGTATTGGATTTTTCCCCTCTTGCAAATTTTGCTGGATGTTTTCCTTATTCCTAGGCTACAAATAAAATCAATATTTGTTTCTTGCCAATTCAATGTCTGCAGAAACAATGTTAATCTCTTCAATACCTTGGATATTATGAAGGCAGCTCCTTTCTGTCTGAATAATCTGTTTTAACTAAGAGACCTCAATTAAAACGTAGCTTTGTATAGTAACTGTATTTACATTTGTAGCTCATTGATACCGAACAAGGTCTTTTAGTTTCGATGGCCAAGATATAATCTGTCCAAATAATGATTTATATTCTTCCTATACCAAATTTCCTGTATAAACCTACTGGTAAAGCTGTCATCCAAGAATAAAGGCAATTAAACAACTGGACTTGACGGCAACTGTTACTAACGACATCCGATATGTGCATTTCCTATTTAAGCGACTTCCTCCAACTGAAATTCAAAAATGGAGGAATTAATTTCTCGTGATACGTATGTAACTGTCACGACGGATCTGAAATATTCAATGACTTAATAAGTAATGACATGGATTCCACTAGATAGTTCGTCTATATATGCACAGAAGAGCAAAGATAGCTGACTGTTTTAGTAAAATGTTAATGACTATGCAAAAATTACTTACTTTACCAATACATTTCTTTAGCGAAGCTTAAAACCGACAGTTCTTATGAGACTAAGCGAAGGAGGGGACTTTTTAATATAAAGTTAAAATTAGAATTTGCGTAAAGATCATTAAACTTGAAAAATAAGATTTAAGTCTGGCACTGATAAGTCAATGTTTCTATTTTATTCACAAACCTCTTCCGATTATCTTCAAGCTATTATATAGAAAACTGCTGTATTCCTTTCAAAGTCCGATATTTTCTCCAGACAGAATTATGCTTAAGCAAACTCAATGGATCCTTGAACTTACAGATATTCTAACAACGTAGCAACGTCTTCTGGCTGTTTAGAACAGAAATACGTCGATTTCTTATTGATAATATTTTTGAAGGCTTCATTATTACCAGTTTAAGTTAGTTAAGTAACTTCTCCGCTAATAGATTTTATTCTTCATCTAGCAGATTGCCATAACCGAGATAATGACCTATGCTGCATCTGAGTCCCGGTTTCTTTATTACCGTGTTACACCCTTTCTCGTTTCCATAAAGGCGCTTTTTGCAGTATTATCCATTTTTAACGTTCGAATTATCGTAAAGCAATGTGAACGAAAACTAGGTTCATTTAGCAAGGAAACTATACGAAGCGAAGGAACGATTCTCTCTTGAAATCTGGAGTCATTAGGGCATATTTTAAATGTGACCAGCTCGGTATTTTTTTATATATAAATTTAATAAATGCTTCTTCTGCATATTAGTTCAACATTTTGAATTCATGGATCAGTCTTATCTTGATCTTTAGTGAGAAATAACGTACATAGTATATAGATTCTTTCAACGTATTCCAACATTCTCTGAATGATTTATCAACAATAATTGCAAACTTCCCTTCAGGAAGTAATTCAAATTTTTACTTGAGTCATAACAATTATTGTAGTCTATATTTGTGTCAGTTAATTAAGCCAAAACTAAGTCTTTAAGCTAAATTTCTGTTAAAGATAACTAGAATAGAATGTAAGTCGATAACATTTGTATTAAATGTCTTAGAAGTTAATGATTATCAAATATTTAAGTGATATACTAAGCTTGTAATTTCATTAGTTATAAATTCTATAAAAAATTTATCACTGAAATTTTAATTTACTGATCTTTACAGCCTAAGAATTTTTCTATTATCTTGTATGTTTTTAATAATCCATTAGAAGTTAAGAATGCGGTTTCATTTCTTTCTTAAATTTTTATCGTTTACAATCTGTGCTTTATATATACATGCTTACTGACAACTACCTAACTGTGACTCGTTTCGAACATCACAGGAATAGTGATGCCCGACTTCCAGTAATATAATTACTTACAGGATTCTGTAATTTGAACATTTCATTATATTACAAAAATGTTATTTGGCCACAGTGAGCCTTTCCGCGTTTGCTTGACCTGCTATAAACGGCAGCAAGAATTCAAGTTCCTCCTGAAAAGGGTTTGCTAAATTGGATGTAGTTAGATAATGGTCGTACAAGAAAGACATTTGCCCACACATTTTTTTAAAATTTTAGATTTGAAAACCTCATTTACAACTGGACTTAGAAAATATAAAAGTTGGTCAGTTGAAAATTTGGTTTTCACTTAAATTTTATCAAGAATTAAATTATAGGTAAAATATTTTAGTGTTGATTCAGTCAACAAAATAACACACTTTTATCTAAAGTTTGCTATTCTGCTGCTACTGAGGGGGTATTTTGATCTCAAGAATAAGGATTTTACTAGAAAGATATGACTTCTAAGAAGCGCTGTTACATTGTCATTTGTGATGTTTTGTGTATTTCTTATTCTGGTGGTGGTGTTTGAGGGAACCATTTTAATTCTTATATCAATTAAAAATTTTTATTGGATTTGATATTTAATCACACGAAGAAGAGCTCTAAAATTGTATTTCTCTGTGCGATAAATTTAATCAGTACTAGTTTTTTTTTATTTTGCTTCAGCATTTTCTTATGAAATCCAGTTAAATCATTTCTTCCCAGACTGTCTGTAGAATAACTTCAGTTTCTTTAACATTAACTTAGAGAACGCTTGTGATAAAGTAATTTGTATAAAATGCTGTGACATATTTAAAATATCAAACCGTTCTCCTCTCATTTTCATAGCGTTTTCTCTTCTAGGTTCTCAAATAAAGTGCAATTTTGAGACAGACGTTTGTAATTATGAGTGGAATCCTACAAAAGAAACGCGTTTTTTAACCAAATCTTCCACAAAACAATGTCCTGATGGTTGTCTCATTATATCAGCTTCAAACTCGGTATGTAAGCTTGTTTAAGGAACACCTTTTTTCACATGTTTTTGTAGTTGAGAATGAAGCTAAACTATTACTATTAGAATGTTTTCAGAGTGCTTTGAATTACTACGTGCTAGGGTTTTTAAGTTGCATATAGGTAATTTGTATGCAAAACATTCAATCTGGGTAACAACTGCCATTTGGTTATGGTAGCAAGAAAGAAAATGCAACTGAACTCAAAGGTATTGACACATTTGGAAAGCATTTTCGTGACGGTCGACTCCATAATTGCATGATACATTTCGATCCATACAATCGCACCTTTTTATCACTAGAAGTATACTGATCAACGGGGACTTATTTGTGCGTTTGTAGATTTTCATACTAAGGTTTACTTGTTAGAGGCAGATGTTGCTTTAATCTTGAACATCGTGTAAAAACACATTTAAGACACGAGTTATTTTATTTTCCCCAAAGATCAAGAGCGAAGTTCGATCACCAGTGCAGTCTTATAAGGGACCGTCTTGTCTTGCAATAAAATATCGCATAGGAAGGCCTGGAAAGTTGGACATGAACCTGTACGTTACTGATCCGAGTGAAAACAAAAAATTCAATGTATGGCACTTCTATGGTCCCAAAGAGAATTTGAATTTTGACTGGTTTATAAAAGATATAGACGTCAATTTCTCTTTAATCCAGGTAGGTAAAAGACTTCGCTATTTAAACAAACTATATTTTTCCTTATTAGTTTAAATTTATAGTATAAAAGTATGTGCTCTTTTTGCTCTAAAACATGTAACATTGTTTCTTGAATTTGAGGACTTTTCACAACGTTAATTGAAAGTGCGCAAATTTTAGTTGTAAAATATAATTTTAAACGTGGAAATCTGTACGATATGAAAAACGTCTGTGCTGTGTGTCGTATCTACACGAGCGCAAAAAGTATTTCTGTTACCATCGTAATATATTTTCAGCTCCTATTAACAGTTAAATCACAAAGAGATTCAGTTCCTCTATATCTGTCTGAAGTCTGGTTTGACTCTGTACCATGTCAAGAATCTTTACGTAAGTGGCATTTTGATATTTGTTTTACAGTAACTAACGTTTATTCATATAGTTTTATTTTCTGTAAGAGAAAATGGTTTTAATATCGACATTGAAAGTTATAGTTTTATATATTTCCAAACAGCTCTGATTGCAATATAAAAAATTGCTAATTGATCGTTTCAAAAAGAATTGTAATGACTTTCCTTTGGGTATAAAATTCTGAGAACCTGAAATTATCATTCATACGATTCTCGTGGAAGGAGAGGGTATCGACTAGTTCGAAATTGCATCCTACCGTCTTTGAAAGTTGCACAATACATATGAGGGTTTATAAAAACTAGATTTTAGAATTCCTCACTGTTCTTTTCGACACTCACTGTACTACAATAATTTTAAGTACGCATTATCGAAGCAAGTGTGAAATAACGGAATGTAAATCATTTTCAAATGTTAATACCATTGTACTTCATTTTAGCATTGTGAAAAGTTAGCATTTTACGTTTTGACAACCAATAAAGTCTCTTGAAAGCTTAGCGCTCAATATATTGGCACTGAAACTATATTTCTTTAACTTTCACGGATATAAAATCTTGGACTGGTTTAAGGTAACGCGCTTATTTCTATTAGATATGATTCCAGTTGAGGTATCCTTTACCGTGCAGTGACGGTTGACTTGTTTTATGAATTTTAACTTGCCTTTATAGCAAATATGATAGAAATTTTATAGCTAATGTTATGAATATCCAAATAATTTAATTGATTTTTGACTAATTATTTCAGTTAGTTGCAAATAGTGGTGTTCTAGATTTCACACGAGAGAAAAATCGGGTCTCCTGATATGACAACTAGATTTCGTGACTGGGTATCGAACCATGTTTATTACCGAGCTGTTTTAGATAAATGCAGGAAGATATTTCTTCTGCTTTTATTTTGAAATGTTCATTTTAATGCGAGTTTTTAATCTGTATACTATTTAGCTTAAACATTTTACGAAAACGATTTAGCTATATTGCTATACTTTCTGTCAAAAGGCCCCATTCTGAATTTCTTTGAATAACTCAACACCAGTATTTACCGTAAACGTTTCAGTAAACACCAAAGTGTCAAATGCACTCGGTTGGAGGGCACTGCATGATTAAATACAAAAAGATGTCGTTAGATATTTTTGGTGCTATTTTTTCTATGTATCTATCACAGTAAACAGTCTGTTTCCGGTAAAACAAACTTATTCAACAAAATGTTGAGTTACATACGAGTATTAAGGAAAAAGCTTCGATATAACGATATACTAACGTATTTTTTAATTTTTTAGATCTTTTCCATATTTCCACTAGTATCAAACTATTTTAAGATGCTACATGGAGCCTTTGTTTAATCTATCGAATCGATGCCAATGTTAACTGGACGCATTTTTATGCTCAAACTCCGGTTATAAAAGGAACAAACCTCGAAGTTTGAACCTAAACACAAACCGTTGACTAATTTTTAATACTAGAACGTGTGTTTTTAACACATTTTTCTAAATGTGCAAATATTTAAAAATGAAATTTGAAAGCATGTTTTAGACAATTAGGAAGGGTACTTTAACCAATAACATTACAGTACAAGGGTATCAAAAACAATATAATAACTTAGTTTAGATTGATATTTTAGAACAAAATGTTCCCACATAATGATGCTAAATGATTCGTAATCTGATCTTACCTCTTATCTTGCAGGTAAGTGCAATCACAGCAATTTACCATGCATGTTTCGACCTAATGAAAACAGTAATTGGAAAGACGCTAGACGAGGAGTTACCTTTGGAAATGAGAAAATTTCTATTTCGGAGAAAAATCATTTCGCCAACCATGGATGGTTACGAGTAGGTTTCTTTTTATAAATGTATCGCTTTTCTTACTATGAACACTACTTCTTATACACTTTAAAAACTCTTATTCTATTTATATTTTTCATGGGAATGTTTCATTTCTCATTCAGACCTAATATATTAGTTCAAATTTAAAGATAAACCTTTTTATATTCAATCAAAATTAATTTAAATCGTTTGCGGTTTCATTTCAGAGCCCATCGAATACAAATACAGTACGAAGTTCTTTAATGTACTTGAATGGAATTGGTTGTTTGATATTTAATTTCTATGCGCATGGATTTCTTCCACATGGAATAATGTTAACGAAATTCAATGCGTATTATGCAAACAAAGATATTATATGGAAATCTGATTACAGAAAGCAATTGAGGAACCCTCTCGTACAAATTGAAATCGAATCAAAAGGATATTTTACTGTAAGCTTATTCTTGTCTTCGGTACAGTTTTTTGGATTTTTGATAGAAAATGTGTAAAAAATATTTACTCAAAGGAACAATGCCACATTGTCCTAAATATTGGGAAAATATTTAGTCAATTTGCTCGACTAAGCTTTTCAGGGCGGTGCTCCAGCATGGCCGCAGTCAAATACAGCAAGTGAAAGTTTAATATTTGTTACAATCCTAGATATTGGTACTAAAACAATTATCTACGGACGAATGTGCTTTCTCCAAATGCATTGTATATGTCTTCTGAATTCTGGACGCAAGTATAGTAATATCTGATCAACATACAGCGATGTTAACGAATTTGATTTATCGACCAGTTGTCAAATTATATTGTAAAACAATCTTTATCCAGTGTCAATTAACGCTTTTGAGTTATTTGATATACGAATTAGAATTTAGTTTCAAATTTCATACTTTAAATAACATGGATTGTATGCATGTATGTATGTGTGTGTGTACACAAACTCTAGAGTACTTTGTGCAATGTTGTACTAAGTTTCGAATCTCAGCGCTGTAATTTCAAATCGTGTCGAGGTCAACTTTGCCTTTTATATTTTTGAAATCGACGAATTAGGAATTTAGGCCGGTAGATTAGCAAACCTTTTACAGACGGTCGGACGATTCATTGCGGTGTCTATTCGAGCGCTTTGCGTCCTAACGATGAATCTTGTCGATCTTCATGTTCTCTTGGGCAATTCACTAAGTTTTCCCACGTCCTTCCCAGGACCGCGCGTTGAAAGATTTCTTGGTGCAGACAGTCTAAAGCCGACAAACGTCACTCCTTACACACGTATGCACGGTTTGATAGAATCGATCTAGTCTCAGGGCTGGGCTGTATCGAGTTCCATTCTCTGCTAGGAATGGTTTCTGCAGTTGGATGCCCTTCCTCAGGCCAACCACTTTATCTACAAGGGAATATTTTCCTGCCACCACCAATAGTGAGGTCACAAAGTAAGACAGAGGGGAAAAGGAATGTCCCCTCCACTGTGACGGTGGTAATATTAAGTGGGGATGTAGTTGTTTGCCAGGTATTGAGTGGCGAAGATGTATATGGGCACAAGCACAAATGCCTTGCTATGAAGGAGACGCGTGGCTACTCGGTATTATAGGGGGGTGGATGGTAGTATTTGAAAAGTAGATGGTTGTGACTAGATACCAGAGCATCTCAAGATCTTCTCACATCTAACTATATTCATCTCTACCCGCATACAATGTCTGGTTAGGGGGAACGCCAGAATGGAAAGGTGAGGTAAGTGAGACAAAACTGGATAAAGGTCATGCTGGCATTCTATTTTTTATTAAATGAAGTAACAAGATATTTGCTATAAAACTGGTAAAAGTTTTTTTTTTTTTTTTTTTTTTTTTTGTAATGTCATAACGTTTCAAGTTTCCTGTTATGAAATAGCTCTCTGAGAGATTTTACATTTTCAAACGCTTCGAATCTGCATGCGGCAACAGGACATAGCCAATAGCTAAACTAAATAGAATTCAAAAATAATTATCGTATCTCCGAAAATATAAAATTCTAAATATAAAGAAGCAGTATTTCAGTTTTAGTATATTTATTGTAATTGCTATATAAATGTCTAAATTTACACGAATCTCCCAAACAGTAAGTCACTATACGAACTTATATTAATCAATATTTTTAATATTGTGTTTAGTATATTAAACTTATCTCTCGAATAAACGTCTGTAGAAATGAAGTCTGAAATGTTCTAAAATAATCTGGTTTTACATATAGCAAATTGTATTTCTGTTTCCGTTTAGTTGGAGTTTTCAATACTGAAAGAAGACTTGTTTGTGAGTTATGAAATTGAAGATTTTGAAATGCATTCCGGTCATTGCACTAGAAGTTCTCGTACTATTATACGGACATTGCACCAACACTAGATGAATATTTCAGTTATAAGAAACATTTGAAATAAATTTTCTCTAAGTAAACGCCTTGTTATTTCTTTAAATTTTTAAAACTGAATTCTGAGCAAATATTTTAGCATTTTTGCAACCACGTGATTTCGAGTTCAATTCTAATAAGCATTTTGGTTTAATATCTTCAACACCGGACCGACTAGTGACTTGTAAATTTAGTTGTTGGAACTGTGTGGGTGTGTTGTAATGTAATGGTTATTCTATGCTGGGATGGATATTGTTTGACAGGTCAGATGGCTGCAATAAGTACATCTTTCTCCAATATGTGCTTGAGTATAGTTTGTCTACATGACATTCTAATACCAACCACTTTTGGGGGACTTTTTTTTTTTTTTTTTTTTTTTTTTTTTTTTTAACCAGCACTAGTTGGGGTCATCATGCAGCATACAAGACCAAGAGCCCCTTCGACTGTATTGAACTACGGTCGAGAGGAAAGCGGCTTTATGCTCGGAGATGATAGGTAACCAGAACCGAAAAAATTTCTTCCTCTATAGAATCAACTCGCATTATAGAGGCTAGGAAACCTGGAAATATGTGTGTAAAAAAAAAAAAAAAAAAAAAAAATTTTTTTAAGTGGTGATGAGGTATTATCGATGGATTGTCAATGCAGATTAATGGGTACAGAATAGGGAGTGTGTGTGTGTGTGTGTGTTGTGTGTGTGTGGTGTGTGTGTGTGTGTGTGTGTTGTGTGTGTGTGTGTGTGTGTGTGTGTGTGTGTGTGTGTGTGTGTGTGTGTGTGTGTGTGTGTGTGTGGGTGTGTGTGTGTGTGTGTGGTGTGTGTGTGTGTGTGTGTGTGTGTGTGGTGTGTGTGTGTGTTGTGTGTGTGTGTGTGTGTGTGTGTGTGTTGTGTGTGTGTGTGGTGTGGTGTGTGTGTGTGTGTGTGTGGTGTGTGTTGTGTGTGTGTGTGTGTGTGTGTGTGGTGTGTGTGTGTGTGTGTGTGTGTGTGTGTGTGTGTGTGTGATAATAAGGAAGAGTAGGTGACAGTTGTTGAGGGGTGAGCAATGATACGCAGAAGTTTGAACGATGATGGCAAAGACTAAAATAGCTCACTGCAGATAAAGGAGTGAAGCGTAGAATAGTAAAGGAATGGTCCAAGAAAGATGACGCGTGGCTAAAGGTTGGAAAACATGAAATTGTTCCAGGTCGCAAGAATAAGTATCGTGGAAATACTAAGCTGTTAATTTGCCCTCAATCTTGAGAAAATTAGGCGGAGTGGCAGGGAACAGTTCTGCGTATCTATACACATTGCTTCAAGGAATTTCGTTGAGGGTGGGGCGTCCACGTGAAAACCATATCGCGAGACCTTTTAGATTTCATATATTCCATGTGTTCTGTATTTGTGACTGCCGAGCTCTGACTTTGCACTACGCAACAGATTGGTGCTTTCATTCTTCACAAAGAATGGTTTTGCTGTTTAACAAAGCACTTTTGTTACATTTCTTGAAGATGTAATCTATTTTATTTTTGTGTTCACCAGATTCGTAGTCGTTGACTTGAACGGCTAGTTTCCAGTGTGTTGAAAATAGATCAATCGCATCACAGACCACAAGCCTAATAGTCTCATTTCTTGAACCAGAGCCTCACTGTATGTCATAGAAGCGTTCATGTT